>NC_137652.1:4043850-4181350 GCF_963422515.1 Blennius ocellaris | reverse complement strand
TTTTTTTAAAACAGATATTTCCCTCTCAATGTTTAAAAAAAAAAATCTTAATTGACACTGACAGGCTTATACACGTGGTTCAGAGCTGCTATGAGCATGCCAAACCTGCAGGGGGCAGTGTAGCGAGAAGCATGAAGCCATAAAAGCCAATCAGAATCCTGGAATAAAACAAAACAGGACGTCACAAATTGTGACGTAAATATCCACCAACCCTCCTTTAGATGTAAACAGAAACTTGGATTCGTAGCTGCGTTTTTTAGTGTAAATGCGCCCAAATGCAGAGAAATATCACAGTTTTTTGTTTTTTTTCAGATACCGAGGTACGTGTAAACACTGCGAAAACTCCTCCGAAAAAAATCAACTAAAACAAGAAAATTATTAAAATAAGCAAAATTATCTGCCAACAGAACAATAAAATTTAACTTGACAAGATTTTCAAAAATAGGAAAATAATAATTCTAATCCCATATGACCAAGCGTCTTGAAAACAGCATTTCTGGACTCAAATCAAGTTTTATTTTCATGTGTTGTTATTTTCAAATCTTAAAATAAGAAGGTTGGGCTCATGAAATGTTAGTTCAATGGTCAGTCATGTTAAAATGAGAAAAATGCTTGTTTTAAACCAAACAGTACTTATAACTAGTTTTTAATCTTCAACGCCAAGAACATTCTAGCTAATAAGAAAATAAAGTAATAATCATGTTAAAACTAGAATAATAATCTTAGCGGACAATTTTAGTTTGAAGCAAAAATGACTTATTAGTTGAAAACAAGTAATTTTTCACTTAATTCAAGAAATGATATCTTGCCTAGATTTGACTTTTTGCAGTGAACGTGGCCTCAGCCGTTCATTCTGACTTTGGAAAACGTGTGAAACGTCGTCAATAACGTGCTGCTCGGTTAAACAGAGTCGGACAAAAATGCCGTTTTAATCCACCTTCAGAGTCACTGTTATCAAACCGGTCCAAGTCTTTAATCTCCCCACGTGTCTCCAGCTTCGGTCCAACCTGAACTAACACTCTGCAGACTTTGTCATGCAGGAAGCTGCCTCCACTGCTTTATCCACATTGTTGGATGTGTGTGTGTGTGTGCGCGCGTGTGTGTGTGTGTGTGTGTGTGTGTGTGTGCGTGCGTGCGTGTGTGTGTGTGTAAAACTAATACATAATTCATCCACTGACAACGTATTACTTACCACAACAGACAGATGAATCATAATTCCACGTTGCAGTAATCTCGAATGGAAACCTGCTGGACGAGGCCCCTGATTGCCTCCTGCAAGTGACACATGATGATGAATAACTGCACTGAGATATGCAACGCTTGTGGAGATGCCGGGCAATCTGTAAATGCGATTTATTTCTCTAATGTGTAAATTCAGACTCTGGCTGAGGAGCAGACACAACAGGAGCTTATAGCAGGAAAATCATGAACATGCCTGTTTGTCCTCTTTAAATTCGTCAATTGCCTAAAAATAATAATAATAAAAAAAAAGAAGAAGAACATGGGTTCCAACAATATGCTCCAAATGCAACTAGAACATGTCGAGTCAGACTTACGACAGAGAATTCAAAAATCACAACCAATAAGCCTCCTTCAAGGAGCTCGATCATTATTCTGCATCCATACTTGCTGAATTGACATTTACGCATAGAAAACAACCAGAACCTCATTAGAAATAGAAAAAAAAGAAAATGTTTCAAACAGATGAAGAAGTCCTGTCTGCTGCGGACTATTTTAAGAAATGACAAATGACCAGCAGATACCCAGAGGGGGATTTGCGATTTTGAAGGTCTGTGGGGAGAATCATGGAAAATACATTATTCCTGAAAACATCCTACAGTAAATCTTTCATGCATCTTGACGATCCCCCCCCCCCACCCCTTTTTTTTTTTTTTTAACAGGATCTGTCTGCTTTAAACATCTGTGACTTGGAAAACATGTCCCAGCAATAATTTGGAGTTCCCGCAGTTTTCTGGAAGTTGTAGAGTTTGAAAATATAGTTTTCAACCAGACGGGAGAAAATCGAGAAGAAAAAACAAGAAAAAAAAAAACAATTTCGGGCCTATTCATCGAGATCCTCTTCATCTGAATTCTAGTCAGTTCCACTTCGACTTCGGCGAAACGCATCAGTGTGAAATCGTCCGCTCCATAAAAGGCGTAAAGCCGATCAACCGGCCCCAGACTCTCATCTTGAAGGAAAAAGGCCGTTGAAATGACTGAATACATTATTCAACACCAGATATTTAATACTGACTGAATCAATATTTAAAGTCCAGTTCTCCTCAAAGAAATCGTGACCTTTAGTGGCTGAAATGAGCTTTACCCGTAATACACCTCCTTTTTTAGTTTTGAGTAAACCTTCTCGCTGAGGGACCCCCCGTTTCCACGACAACGAGGCGCTCTCCGTTTTCCAGTTCAATGGTCGGTATCGGTAGTTTAATAGTTGAGACTCTCCCCCAATAGCCTCTGATTCATCATCAGTGCATACGGATGTTGGGTTCTCTCTATTTTGTAGTCTGCACACACACACACACACATCTGTGTGGTTTCATCACAATAACAAGCGACAGCGCCCTCCCGTGGCCGGGCATAACAACTACGTCGTCGTCGGTGTGTCCGCACGGCCCGCTTTTTCTTTTTTTTTTAACGGATTAGGCGAAACATTCTCGTGTGAACGGGACCTGAGGCAAGACGGCTAGCCGCTGACTCGTCTTAATGTTTGGGAGAGGTTGAGGTTGGTTCGGGGTTCCAAACCAGCAGCTGGAGGGTAACATCCACACGACGAGAAAAAAAATCGTATCAAGTCTTTTTTAACGCTGAATCGTGGAACATTTCAATCGGACACTGTATGAGCAGCAGATTCCCAGATTGTGAAGAAGTTTTCTAAGTGGCAGTTTCTTAAAACTGCAATCAGTAGTTGATGTTGATGTCTCTTTGCTGAGGTGTTTGAGCAATTTCTGTTTTCTTTACAGATTTTAGCAAGAGAAAAAGGGAAGAAAAAGAAACCGTCAGCTTTGATCTTCATTATAAATGCTAATGGGAAACAGCGCGTAATCCTCATCACGTCTGAATTATGCAAAGTGAGCAGTGTTTTGTATTGTTTACACTCGCCGGAGACAGAAGCTCCAGGGGGGGGGGGGGGGGGGGGGGGGTGAAGAGAGACAAATGTGTGTTTTCTCGTCCGGCCGAGTGCTCTGTGGAGGAGTTTGAACCGTGGAGATCGCGGAGATCGCGGGGACGGCGTGTTTGTTTGGAGTTCTTGGCCACTTCGTGCGAACCTTTCCCACCGTCTCCCGCTCTTCCCGGGTCTCCAGATCCCCGAAGAGCCATCAAACAGCGCTTCAGTCCTGCAGGAAAGAGCCACTGCGGCAGAATGCAGATGACTGAAGCCTCATTGGGCCTTAATACGTGCAACAGGACCGAGACGGCGGCTCGCCGGACGACTGCAACGGAGAGAAACTCGTCAACTCGTGTCCCATTTGCCTGAACCTTGGTTGATCACATGTTTACTTGGCTACAGAGGCTGAATTTGAATTACAAAAGGGTTTGGAGACAGACGTTGACGACTCCAGTCGCAATGCATGACACTGACGTCTGGAGCCTCTAATTAGTATGATACTGTAGGTTCCTCTCCAAGATACAAGAAGCAGGGACTTCAAAACTCCCCAGAACAACCTTGACCACCCTGAACTGCTCTTTACCTGAGAGAATCACTCCTGACGGATATTCAAGGAGTTCAAGGGTACACACATCCACGCGACGAAAAAAAAAGAATTCTGTCCACGCGTCGCTATGAACACGGCTCACGTCGTACACATGCCAGGTCCTTTATCCCCATGATCATAACCTTGAAAATTAAAGCACACGATCAGCGCGACCAACACAACCGATCGTAGCCAACAAGTTGGGAAGCGCGTCCCTTCAAGGCCCCAGCAGACACAGATCGCAGTTCTTATCTCCACTCGTGATGCTGATTGTATAAACAGTAGCACATTTTTGCGGAAGGAAAAAATGTTTTAAATCGCCCGTTGGGACTTTGTATTGTTTATTTAAGGCTCATTAATGACAAACGGTATACAAACGGTTCCTTCACTCTGATGGTTCAGTTTGAGCGGGTGAATAAAAACACGTGTGTGTTTGTGTGTCTGCATCGCGTTCCAGGGTTTTACAATCGCAACCTGATCCTCGACGTGAGGATTTGGGGGGGGGGGGGGGGGGGGCGGCAGAGTTGGGAAAAATTTATTTTTAGTCTGAATCTGAATTTTGAGAGCTTCAAACTGAACTCGTGTTCCCAGAGAGACATCTTAGAAGCATCTCACGTGTCCTTATTACCGTTTATCAGTCCATCTTGTCGTCGATCAATCGACATTCGTTTAATAACACACAACTATGAAATAGTGAAATGAAAGTGTAATAGATTACACTAAAATACCCACAAATACGCACAGTCGCCATTGTGCTCTGGGTCAATGTGTTTTTCCACATAAAGCATGAAAACATAAAAAAAACCCTGCTTCTTTAATATCAAATGAATTTGTCTATTTTTAATATTCGCTTTCATTTGATTTAGTATTATTAGATCTGGAGGAATAAAAAAATCCCTACGCTCATTTCATGGAAATTACTGACCAGTTTGCTAATAATGGGAGTTGAATTCTTGATCAAATGTGATGTAAATATCCTTGCACATCGGTTTCAGGCAGTAATGATGGTAAAATACAACGTCGTCATTATGACGCACTCCTGACAGCGGCGCCACAAGACCCCTGCAGCTTCCTTTTCTCATTGACGGCGGCTATTTTCTGCCGCACTAATAATCTCCAGACACATTTTGTTCTTTGCACCGGAGTCTGAATAATGTGCAGCCCCAACAAAGGCCTGCGTAAAAAAAAAAAAAAAATCACTTCTTCACCAAAGGCCTGGATTTCGTTGTTTCTCCGCAGCTCAATGTCACCGTGAAGCACAAGACATTTTAATTATTCCAGAGAGAAAAAGAAGAAAAGGAGTTCAACTTCTCTCCCACTGAATGACTTCAACTTTCAGGTTTCACGCCTTCCACTGTGGCCGTTTGCCGTCCATGAGAAGCGGCAACAATTCCTGACAATGTAATTTTCATGTTGGGGCCACTAGTTGGTGCTGTTGTTTGTTTTTGTAATAAAACCACACACACACACACACACGTATGACATGGTTTCAAACATCGTTTTGGAATTTTCATTTCTTTTACGCACTAATATTTTGAAAACGACGTCTGTTTACACAAACACAAAGGTTGAAAACGTTGCTGTTCAACACGCCGGGCCACTCTTTGGTGCTGTTGGCTGTTTTTGCAATAAAACGCTTGCAGCAGAGAAGAATTCTCCCATCAGTGGAAGACGGACACTTTCGTGGACAGACGACCAAGTGGGATTGTTTATTACCGTGACTGTCAAAATAAAAGCACCAATTCCCAGGGGAAGAAGGACTAGTCGTCGTGACACTGTGGAGGAAACATATTCCTGTGCTGAAGAGCTTTAGATTTAATTTCCCCCAATTTGTGAAGATACAGAGTCAGGGCTTTTTTTAAAAACTCCCACGTTTGGAGCTGTTTTCTAAAAGTAGGGTTTTCAGTCGTAGTGAGCAGACACCCGGAACGCACAAACGTTTTTTGTTGTATAAACGGAGTCGTAGTGGCTGTAAAGAGGAGCATCAAAAAAAAAAAAAAAAAATTCTCCTCAGCCTTCTCCCCAAAAAATTCTATCCAAACGTCATGAGGCTTCAGGGAATGCAGTACACATGCCAGGCCTTTAGGGGCGCTGTGACTCACCAAACACACCAAAAAATGCAGAAGACAGAGCACGTAGAAATTTAGATTCCTAGTTCATAAACCTCTATATAATTCCAGTTCTATAGGTCTATGGCCGCACTTGTCCTGCTGGCTTGTTGTTATTAGAGCCGGGGTTTTAAAATGTCCTAATTTCCTAAGTCAGATTCAGCACAAAGCTAATTTCCATTGTTGTCCCACACATAAAACCACACAGGGTTCTAAACATGTAAAAAAAAACCAATATATCAAAAAGATGACGATGAAATAATTCTTCATTAAACAGCCAGGTGAAGGAGCCCGGTGGAGCGTCTGTATGTAGCTCCAGAAAATAAAAGCAGCTCTCCTTCGTGAGGCTCAACCACATCAAGTAAAATTGGAGTTTCGGTGCAGATGTTTTAAACACTTTAAACGTGTTTTGAGGTTGGTTGGAGGAGCATCAGTTTCAGCAAAAGCAACTTTTCCCCAGAATGATTCCTCGTGTCCTTGTGTTTCACTTGGACATGTCCACTAACTCTGTGTGCGTTTATTCCACCGCGGCCTTGATCTTGTGCAGCTGAGACAGCATGAATAACTAATGTACTCGCTAAGTACCTGCACATGATACATGAAGGAAAGTGTATTTTTCTAGGGATAACAAGGACACAGGGTGGTGTCTTTAAAGAGTATGATGTGTATGCCGGAGACGGTCGGGGAGGAAATACGAGGCGGACTTTCAAATACAGAAATGAATTAAACAGGGTTACTATAATAAAGTGAGTCCAGCGACCATATGGCTGCACTGTGAACGTCAGTCTCCAGCGTCCCCCGGGGCCCCTCGACAGAAAGACGGTCCGTCGGTACGTATGACTAATTAAGATCCAATGTCGTCTGTGCACATGTGTATACAAACCACTGTGGCAGGATTTTAAAAAAGAGGATTCATCTCCACTCACTGAGGCTCCAAGGTCAGCGGCGATGCGGAAGAATTCGTACAAAGGGAGCAGAAATCCACAGAGGATGAACAACTGCCAACGAGCCAAACCGGCATGAATTATTGAGAAAAACAAACAGAGATTAGTTGCATTACTCACAGGCCCCGTAGCGCAGACGTCATGTTCGTTTTCTTCAATCTCTCGTTCAGTCCTCACTTTGTGTTATTTCTCTTTTTCCCCCCCCAAGCCTGCGTTTGACTTCCTGCTTTGGCTGAAGACACCAAGGAACACCTTCAGGAGGTTTCATTATCCTCTTGGGTAAAATGTGCTGTTATTAAAAAAAAAAAAAAAAAAAAAAAAAAAATTTACATTAATGACCCAGTTCATGTTATGTTCATGCAGAAACACATCAGAGCTGTTTTTACTGCCGTCGGCTTCGTTTTCCAGCCTCTCGTCTTCCTCGATCAACTATTAACCAAATAATGAGTCAAACAATCATTTAACCAGTCAAACCAACCCAAAAAAAAAAATCAACTATTAAACCTTTATGCAAATCAATGAGTCAATCAATGAGTCAACTAATACACCTAATTAACTAATCAATCACCACACCGATAAAACAATGATTCACAAACTCATAAATATTGTACGCAGTGAAGTTTAATATCTATTCCTTCCATGGTAAAGATCAAACCTCCAGTGAAACTGTGTGAGGAGCTGTTTGGACACGTGGCCGTCTTCAGAAAATTCATGTTTTCTGCTCACTCCCTCCTGATGACGTCATCACCCCCACCAACCATGGGCTCCAATAACAATATAGAAACACACACATTAAAGCTGAAGCGGTCAAAGAGGCTGATGGTGGGGAAACTGATGGAGAATTATTGCTCAGTGTGTGATTTACCTTCCTCTGAGTCACAGGCCGGATTCGTTTTAAAAGATATGACGCTCTGGACCACGCCGGGCCGGTCACTAAGGTGTTGATCCCTTTTACTCCCACGTGTGTGTGAGGCAGCAGAAATCAATATATCCTTGGGTGTGATGCTGGATCTGCAGACGTTTTTTTTTTTTTTTATCGATATGGAGATTCATATTGGATTTTTTGGATATTTAATCACAGAGAGGGCTAAAAAAACAACAACAACAACAACTGATCATACATTAAATGTGTTCAACATTACATTCTGAAAATTCTACATAAAGTAACAAATATTCTTCATATCATTCAGGTTAACGTGAAGTCTCCGGGTGTGTTTGTACGGAATCACAGGAGGGCCAAAATTAAAAGGAAATAAGTGTGGAAATATAAAGAGAATCAAATAATACAAATATATATATATGCAAAGGCACAGTCAAATTCTTTTTTTTGCATCTTGTCCTTGCTTATTCCATTTTGTCAATGCTCCTCCTGCTTTGTCTTTTGTCTTTTCCATTTGCTTCTTGTCGTTACATTTACTGGACGAGTCCAGCCGCCTGGAAAAAGGTGGGCGGGGCTTCGCGTTCAGGGTGACGTGTCACACAGTGGCGATGTCGTAGCAGGAAGTTAGACTCATATGCACGTTTATTTGAAGTAAAAGAGGGAAAGTTAAATATGACGGACGTGGAGGAATTGAGAAGAGGCTACCACACAGCAAATATATGTTTCTTCTCAAGTCCTGAATGTCGTCTCTCGCTCGCCGGTAAACCCGGAAATGTAAATACAATAGGACACGCCCACATTACGCCACAAAACCAACATAACCAGCGGTCAAACTAAATACGTTTGTTACGAAAACAAAGTAATGGTATTTACAATATTGTACAAGAGAAATGTGTAAAAGGAAAAAATAAATTAAACACTTCAAAACTATTCTTAATGAAACAGTGCCACCTATTGGCAGGAACAAAAATTGCTCAACATGACGTCCTTCAAGCGGGAATCATGTGATCAGGTATCGACTCGTCGTCCTGAACAGGAAGCCCACCCACAGCAAATGGAAAAGACAAAACAGGACAAGCACTGACAACATGGAATAAGCAAAGACAAGATAGAAAAAGAATATGACTACCTTTGTATATTTTGTTGTATTATTGATTCTCTTTATATTTCCACATTTATTTCCTTTTAATTTTGGCCCTCCCGTGATTCCATACTGAAGACTGTCAATGACTTTGGCAACAGCAATCATACATATAAACAAATAATCCAAACCTTTAGAACTCATTCTTTCAGTGTTATTCAAGTTGGAGGTGTTTAACTTCAAGTCCAAACCATGAATCACTGACCAACTTTATAAAGTATTACAATTATTACACCATTAGAGGTCAAATTATTTTAGCCTGCCCTGTAATGTAAGATACATTTTTTTAAAGTTTTAGGCTCGGGGTCTTTTTTACATTAATGACCAGTTATTACATTTCCGGTTTTATTACATCATATCTTTTAACAATTTGAGTCGTTGTTAAATATCGGGCTCTAACAAGCACTAACGACCAACACCGCTAATAATAACATGTTGGTAAAAACGACCTTTTTGAGTGCGACCTCAAGTCGTCCACACCGAATACCAGTTTTCTTACAAATGACTTGATAATCTACTGTTTCCACTCACGGTTCAATTATGTGGGGCCAAAACCAAAGGGAGGGGGTGAGAGTGAGGCGAGTCCTCCATTAGCACACACTTGTTGCCTGTGCTGCTCACCGTAACCATAGCAACAGAGATCCGCAACGGTTCACATTCAAAAAATACTTTTTTTTTTTTCTTTTTTTTTTTAAAAAGCCTGAAATCATTACAGGTTTCTGTGGGAAGGCCGGGCGACTTCTGCTGGAGCACACGCTTCCTGGTCGCTGCGCTGGATTCCAGTCGTCCGTTTGGATCCGGAGGGGAAAAATTCTTCAGGAATGAACATTGAGAGGAAGGACGTGGGACAGAAAACCCCCACATGGTGGTTTCTCTCTCTCCTTTCCTGCTGCTGTGAATCTGGACACGTATCAGTCGTCTTAATATTCAGGCCGTAAGAGTGACGGTTTAATACGGCGACGTGACTCGATTAATGAGAAACGAGCTGCAACGTCGTCTTTGAATCAATTCCAGAGAGTCGCAAAGTATTGAGATTAACTATTGAACTAATTCATCTTTAATTTATCTAAAGTTTTGAGGTTAACTACTGAACTAATTAATCTATAATTTATCTATAGCTTTGAGATTAACTACTGAACTAATTAATCTATAATTAATCTATAGCTTTGAGATTAACTACTGAACTAATTAATCTATAATTTATCTATAGCTTTGAGATTAACTACTGAACTAGTTAATCTTTCATTTATCTATAGCTTTGAGATTAACTACTGAACTAATTAATCCTTAATTTATCTGTAGCTTTGAGATTAACTGCTGAACTAATTCATCTTTCATTTATCTGTCACCTCCCTGTTTAGTAGTCTGGTTATAAACACTCTCTCACAACTTAGATGGATGGATGGATGGATGGATGGATGGATAGATAGATAGATAGATAGATAGATAGATAGATAGATAGATAGATAGATAGATAGATAGATAGATAGATAGATAGATAGATAGATAGATAGATAGATAGATAGATAGATAGATAGATAGATAGATACATGATAGATAGATAGATGATAGATAGATAGATACATGATAGATAGATAGATAGATGATAGATAGATAGACACATGATAGATAGATAGATAGATAGATAGATAGATAGATAGATAGATAGATAGATAGATAGATAGATAGATAGATAGATAGATAGATAGATAGATAGATAGATAGATAGATAGATAGATAGATAGATAGATAGATAGATAGATAGATAGATTTATCAGCCTCCTCTTTACTCTTGGTAAAAAAAAAAGAAAAACTCATAGTTGAATGCCACATGTACACATCAAGGCTCACACACACACGCACGCACGCACACGCACACACACACACACACACACACACACACACACACACACACACACACACACACACACACACACACACACTCACACCTCCAGCACCACTTATATTAGTCAATTATCATAATTACAGCCATTAGGGATCCAGAAACAACAAAATCAGCGTCTAAATAAACAAGCCAAAAGCTCCGCCATGGAATTAATTGTCAGATGAAATGTGTCTTCAGGGAGCACTTTCTATAAAACACCGGAGACACACTCAACTGCTTTTCCCGCCTCCTGACTTTTTCAGTTATTGGTCTTTCTTTTTCTTTTTCTTTTTCTTTTTTCTTTTTTTTTTTTTCTTTCCCCGTAACACGAGGGACACGAAACGTCACGCAGCTCCACAAAAATATTCGCTCCAAGTGAAAATACAGTGTGGGTGGAAGTCAGGCTCCATTCAACACACACACACACACACACACACACACACACACACACACACACAGCAAGATTGAATTTTTTTCTATTATTTATGGACATGCCCATTAATAATTCAGAGTTATCAATAGCCTGCAGCAGGAGACCTGACGACTCACAGAAACACCAGAACCAAACAAAGAACCTTCACAATAAACCTTTCAGGGATTTTAAGTTGTTTTAAAACACCGCACATCGTTGTTGAAATCACATTTTTAAACAAAACCAGGATAATTAAAATGACGCCTCGGTTATCTTAAAGAGGCAGTAGTTCATGTTTTTGACCCTTGGTTTTTTTTTGTGTATTTTAAATTGTCCGTCTCACGTTTGAGTCGATGAAGTCTAAACAAGCTGCATGTAAAACACGGGTTTTTGGAGAAAAATAAAATCATTCTAATGTGTTTCTGCAGGATTTATCCGTCTATTCATCAGCACACGACGGGAGTATAGAATATATGTGAATAATTTGTGTTTGTTTGGTGATTTCTGTTTCATAACGATAAAGGATTGTTCTCTGCTGCATGTGTGTGTGTGTGTGTGTGTGTGTGGTTTCACTACAAGTACCAACAACAGCACCCACTAGTGGCCCAACATGCTTACTACATCATTTTCAGAACCTTGCCGTGAAAACAAAACTTGTGGAAAACGTCCTCCTGACATCTCTGTGCCTTAACAATCAGCACAAAACAAGAATAAGAGTTGCTTGGTATTTTCCTATTTTTTTTTCTTTTCAATTTATTATCTTTTTTTTAATTACATTTTTTATTCTAATGTGGCTATGACAAAGAAAAACTAAAAGAATAGGGTGTACTCAAATGAAAGGCCACAAAATGCTGAAAGAAGAATGAATGAAACTGTATTTCTTGATATTTTATTTCTTTCTTTTCACTGCTCAGATTTTGTCCTCAAAAACCGTAGAACATCGTCCTTCTCCTCCATAACCTCGTCCAACTAAGTGGCCTGTTTTTCCTCTTCTTTATGCGTCTATTTTAAAAACTTCTCGCCACGTTCCAGCGTAACTCGGACGTGATCCGAACACGACAACCTGAACTTTTGCGCGAATGTAATACGGAAAAATTGTATTGAGTTTAAATCTATAAAGATGCATTAGAACACTCTCATCGACTCTGCTGTACAAAACCACCTGAAACAATAAGACCTGATTCTTATCCTAAAGAAACTGACGATATTATAAGTTATGAGGAGATAAGTTTTCTTTTTGTTTTGTTTTTTTTAAAGGAAATTATCTGGAAATGACAAGAAGGATTTTTCCACTCTCACTTTAATAATATCACACATCTTTTTTTCTTTTTTTTTTTAACCACCAACGTTTTATGGGTTTGTGGTTTTATGAGCCTTAATAATGAGAATATATGCCACCGACCGCATCATCAGACAAACTGCTGGTCAAGCGGCGAAACCAGCAAAAGGAAATTTACGAGCTGTGAAAAAGCTAAAGGAAGTCAATGAACGAGTGTTTCGGGTGTCACTTGAGGGGATGGATGGTTTTTAAATTAAAGAGATATGGAGCAGCAGATGTTTTCGTGGTGGGCTTGATAGAACTGTGGGAGGAGGGACTGACGGGGGCCTCAGGCTTTCTTAATGCATTCCTAAAAAAGACTAATATCATTATATTAAAAAATAGGAGGATGAGGAAGTGATAAGTTTCACTAACCTGAGGATATAATTTTCCATTATTAAATCAGCCTGAAGGATCTTTTCTTTTCTTTTTCTTTTTCTTTTTGTTTTCAGGGCCTATTTCATGATAATTATTCTGTGGCTTTAGCAGAACAGATCAGCCACGATGACCCCGCACGTGTTGCTCCACAACTCTTTAGTTGTCACCAGTGACTCGTTTTGCTGAGACAAACCTGCACAATACCAATAATCCTGGTCCTGGTCCTGGTCCTGGTCCTGGTCCTGGTCCTGGTCCTGGTCCTGGGCTTGACCTTAATCTAATGATGATGATGAAGGATAGAAGGGAGAATAGTTTATTAATCTCATTTCAAGCTACTTAGAAAGCTCAGTAACGAGCCTCTTTGCTAGAACCAGGGGCTTTCCTGGACCAGGACCAGGACCAGGACCAGGACCAGGACCAGGACCAGGACCAGGACCAGGACCAGGACCAGGACTCAGAAGTACTGCAGGACCTCTGTAGTATGATTACCTGAAATATAGATAAATGGCGCCTCTCTGTGGCTGCCTGGTGTTACTACATTGCTGATTTGTACAGTGCCCAGGCTTCTGTCTTTTCTTTCATTTCCAGCAAATGTCTTCAATTGATTGATATTGAGATATTGCATATAACTTTTAATTTAATTTAATTTAATTTAATTTAATTTAATTTAATTTAATTTAATTTAATTTAATTTAATTTAATTTAATTTAATTTAATTTAATTTAATTTAATTTAATTTATACCCTTAATGTTTCTGAACCTCACAAAGAAATACAGCATCCAGTACTGAAACAAGTTTAATGAGCCAAGCTTTTGTGTGGCTTGCTTTAAAAAAAAAAAAAGAAGAAAAAGCTTGATCTATCAATATGCAATATGGAGCAGCACAAACTGAGTTAGTTATCTTTGTAAAAAAAAAAAAAGTATCAGAGCACTACAACGTTTACTTTCAGTTTATTTTTCATTTACTTATTTATTGCTCTTTTTGCTTTGTGTTGTGGTGAATTACGTTTGTGAGTGTATGTGTTTGAGAAATAGAAAATACCAGGTTGGAAACTGATTGACTGGATGATTCAATGAACCCATGTTTCCTCAGTTTTGAGTTATTTTGAGTGTCAAATAAAGATATCGAAGCAAACTGAAACAAATCCCTCCATTGTCTGAACTGTCTCTCCACCACGGAGCCAAATAGAAAAGGATCCAGCCTCGGATCATGATTAAAGCGACCTTTGCTTGCGTCGGATGATCTCGCAAAGGGTTAAAGATTTTGTCATTATCAGTACACTGAAAAAATTACTCTGAAAAAAAATACAGAAAAAATATATGAAAACAAGAAAATTAATACTTAAAATAAGCAAAATGATCCCCCAGCAGAACAAGAACATTTTACTTGACCTGATTTTCAAAAATAAGAAAATAATTCTGGCCCCATATGACCCAGCGTCTTGAAAACAGCATTTCTGGACTCAAAACAAGTTTTATTTTCATGCGTTGTTATTTGCAAATCTTAAAATAAGAAGATTGGGCTCATGAAATGTTAGTTCAGTGGTCAGTCATAGTAAAATGAGAAAAAGGCTTGTTTTAAGCCAAACAGGACTTATAACTACTTTTTAATACTCAACGCCAAGAACATTCTAGCTAATAAAAATATAAAGTCATAATCATGTTAAAACTAGAATAATAATCTCCGCAGACAATTTTAGTTTCAAGCAAAAATGACTTATTAGTCAAAAACAAGTCATTTTTCACTTAATTTAAGAAATTATATCTCGCCTAGATTTTACGTTTTGCAGTGTGATCGTTGTTTGTTGAGCGACTCACGGTTTTAGAAACAGGAGTAGACGTGACCCGTCACTGAGAACCATAGCAAAACGTCAAATCTTTCATCACGTGGGCGAAGTGAAGCGCACAGATGAGTCAAATGGATGATTTGGGGGATTTGTCACAATAAGTCCCCTAAGAGGCTTCAGTTAAAAACGATATAATGCAGAATTGTACTTTATCGTGCCATTATTTCTAACCCCTGACGTGTTGCTGTTCCCCATGTTTGTGCCGTTCAGGAACTGTTTCTCTGACCTTGAGGCAAAAAGGAAAAGTATCTGGCCTCCGAAACCAGAAGCTGCTGAGTCGACGCCCCTCGATCTACAAATGTAAAAAAACCAACAACAACAACAACAGACTCTCTGTGCAGCGCAACAAAATCAAAAATGGAGGAAAACTGGCAGAAATGAGCCTGAATACTTGACGGATGTCATGAAGGTAATTTAAAACAAACAAACACATTATCTCCTCTAAAAGTACATTCCATGTTTTCTAATTGAGAAATAAAAAAAAACAACGTTTTACTGTGAACAGAAGGTTAAGCGTCACATTATTCTCTCCTCCTGGCTTCCCTCCGGTCTTTCGTTTTTTTTTTCCAGATTTCCCGTCTCTACGGGCAACAGCACAAACAAAAACAACACGATGGCCCGACTGATGAACGGCAGAATATTGAAGGCCAGGATGATGACGTCATCTGGAGTGAGAGCGGAGAAACTTAATCACGCTCTGGACTTTTGTCAGATTCGGTTTGTCCGACGTCGACGGTCGCAGGCGGTCGGAATACTCCGAGTACCCGGAACGTCTGACCAATGCTAACATGGGAGACGCCAACAAAGCTCACCTTTATTTGAGCTCCGAAGGCCAAAGGGTGCGATTTCAGAGCCATGATAAAAAACAAACTCGCCCCAAAGAGCAGCATGACCGCAGAAAGCAACGACGTGACTTGTCCTGTACAATGAGAGCTGTTATGAAAGGCGCTCCGCAATAATGAGCGTTTGGATTTTTTTTCTTGAAGTGTGTTTTGTTTGTTGGATTTCCAGCGTTTTCTGCAGCAAACAATGTTTCCCGGTGGACTGGATTGATTCATCCGACTCCCCCGTTGGATCACTGCTGCACGCAGACCTTACATAATACGGATTTGATTATTTAGAAAAATAGATAAATCAAAAAACTTTTCTTTTTTTTTCTTTCTTTTTTGTTTATAGCAACCTGTAGCTGAACCAGTGAGATCTTATATCTTATTCTGTCAGCACTTGAGCTCATTTCACCGGATGAGCCTCAGATGGTTCACTGTGTTGGATTTGCCGTTGTGCATTTTATAAAAAAAGGTCATCAAACACAGGCCAACGTTTCAGCTTAGGAACTGCTGCAGGTGGTGGTTTGTCTCATTCATCCACCAGAGCGTGATCCAGTCCCTGAAGGCGGGATGGTGTTGTTTTTTTTTTGGGGGGGGGATTGTGTTTTGTATTAAAGAAAAACCCTGAAAATACAAATCAGTGCTGGTCTGAACCTACTTTCTGAAAATCTGCAGTTTGTAATTCAAGGGCGGAACACTTTGTGTGTGTGTGTGTGTGTGTGTGTGTGTGTGTGTGTGTGTGTGTGTGTGTGTGTGTGTGCGTGCGTGCGTGTGTGTGTGTGTGTGTGTGATTTACCATATAACTATGTGGTATTATTTTTATAATCTTACACACAAACTATATCTATTATATTTAATATTTGTCTTTTTTTTTATTTTATTTTACCGAATTTATTTAATTGCTTATTTTTCCTCTCCATCCGGGCATCTCTACGAGGAGCTCAGGGAGGCGGCTTTATCCAGCCGTGCCCGGTTCCCGTTGCCATGGAGATGACGTCATGCTGCAGCACCGGGAGGGGAGGGAGGGGGAGGGGGAAGGGGGAGGGGTCGTACTCCGTGAGACCGATACAGCGAGAAGCTTCTCAGGCCGATAGTTGTGCGTCTCGGGCCAATACTTGATCTGTGAGACAGATAGATAGATAGATATTTTGAGGTCTGTTTTAAATTTAATTCAAGAAGAAGAAGAAGAAGAAGATAATTTGTTCTGCACACAAGCTCAGTGGATCAGTGTCTCAAGCAGGCGGAAGGAAAAGTAGTCCCTGCTTGTTCAGACAACTGCTGTGCTCCTATTACTAATAGCTCTATGTTTTACACCAGTTAGTGTCTCTCCGTGAACATAGTTAAAGCAGAGACTCTATCGCGAGACAGATATGCAGCGGTTGTAGTATCGGTGTTCCCGTATCAATGCGCGCGGCTCTATAAGAGGCTGATCTCGCGCTTGGGAGCCATCATCAGCAGCCGCCGCTCACAGCGCCACTCGACGTACAACTGCCCCCGTAAAACTGCCCCCCAACCCGACCAGAGGCTCCATCAACGCTCCCCGAGAGTCACCGCAACACATACAAACATGCGTGAGATCGTGCACCTGCAGGCCGGACAGTGCGGGAACCAGATTGGCGCCAAGGTACGGAAACGCCATGATTTTTTTTTTTTTTTTTTTTTTTTTCCTTTTCCAAGAACCGGTTCGCGGCGGCCGTTAGCGGCTCAACGTCGACAGAAAATCCACCCTGCGGTCGCCGCTGGGGCGGGTTAACGAGGAGGCTGTGCGCCGGGAAATAGGTCAGCGGATGGGTTGTGTAAGTGTGTGTCTGTGCGGAGGGGGACAAAAGCATCCTTCAGCTGGGCGGTGGCAGGCGGAGACGTCCCACCGGGTCGCGTTGGATGCTCCTCGGCCCGGAACAGCCCCGGCGCCCCGTGGGTGGGGTTTTTTTTTTTTTTTTTTTTTTTTTTTTTAAATTGTTTTTCTCCCGGGTTGTAAACCCTGCGTCCGAATATCCCCCGGTCAGTGCCACACTCCAGGGCTATACCCCCAGTGTTAAAGCCCTTGGCGTTATACCCGAGCGGTAAAGCCATGCGCGTGCCAGTGGGTGTGTGCGCGCGCGCGCGCCTTGTGGCCTGATCGAGGCTGCAAGTCAACGGGTCATGAAGAGAATAATTCTGCAAACGGAAGATAAAAGTTCAACGGCGACACGTGAAGAACATGCAAACGCGTCATCCAGACCTGCTGTGAGGCCGTTTCTTGTGCCCGTGTTTTTAAAAGTGCTCATTACTGAGAAATTCTGCCCGTTTTTCCACCCGTTTGGTGTCTGAATTTCTATTTTGAGACCCGATTCATGTCTCAAATTCACTACCCACCTGTGTTCATGTGGGGAATATTGATCAAGCCGACATTTAGCCGCACTAGGATGTGCTGATGTCTTTTTAGACGGACATAGGAAATGTGAGGACTAATTAAAAATATTTATTTTTATGGACTGAGGGGAAGCATTGCTGTTATTCTTCAGAAGAAGAGATCTCAAACCACAAACACTTTAGCATCGTCGGCGTTCATCAGAAATCATGTCTTTATAGCAGCTCTAAGCTATGAGGCGTGTTCACCTCATGTCGTACATCCCTCCTCTTTGTGTTCGTATTGTCAAAAGGAAATGGAAGGACATTTCCAGTAATACTTTTATTACATCACACACGTGAATGGTTGTTGGCTTGCTGTGTCTTAAAGGTGCCATATTACACCATTTTTCAACAATTTCACAACAAATTGTCGTCGTCAAAAATGTATTTCCACAAATGGTCTGAGATTTCATCTCTACTGAGAACAGGCTGTTTCTGCGTCTGTACCTTTAAATGCTAATGAGCCATGTCTTGACTATAGCCTCGTTTCTACTGAACAATATTTGCCTGTACTGAGGGTTTTTTTTTTTGTACGTTTCTGCCACCAAAACTTGTGGATAAGTACCGAAAGTACTGCGTTGTAACCCCTCCGTAGGAAGTGATTATTTCCCCTCATGATGTCATGAAGGGAAAAGCTCTAAATTCGCCTGTTTACGTACAAGTAAGGATGTGGGGACATAAAAATAAAAATGGGAGAGGGAATTTAGCAGAATGTGGGACCTTTTAAGATCCCAAACTGATAACTAAATGTACAGGTATTAAATATGACATGAGCGTTTGAGGGTCGGTGGAGGGAGTCGTCTCACTGTGAAGCTTGTGTTGAGATGAGTTTGTCTCTGGCAGTTCTGGGAGGTGATCAGCGACGAGCACGGCATCGACCCGACGGGATCGTACCACGGCGACAGCGACCTGCAGCTGGACCGCATCAACGTCTACTACAATGAGGCTTCTGGTCGGTGTTGTTTAACCTTTCCACGGGTTTTCCTCCTTTAATTCTTCACACTCGCGCAAAAAAAAAGGGACATTTAATCGAAACTGTGTTTTCAGGTGGAAAGTACGTGCCGCGCGCCATCTTGGTGGATCTGGAGCCCGGAACCATGGACTCGGTCCGCTCCGGCCCCTTCGGACAAATCTTCAGACCAGACAACTTTGTCTTTGGTACATAAAACACACACACACACACACACACACACACTGTTATTCTGAGGCCCGTGTGTTCGATCCCTGGAGTTCTCTAATAAATCGCAAAAACCTCTACGAGGGTCACGTGACTTCGTGATTTCAGTGTCGGATCGTTTTGTGAAGGAAAAAAAAAGAGTGAAATGTGTGACACCGGACAGGCCTCCTCTGGATTTCCTGTTTAGCTGCAGCTCTTAAAGTCACAGTGCACCAATTAATTCCTGAACTCGACATAAAGCCACAGTTTTCAACCGAGAAAAGTAGAAAAAGTAACCCGTGGATCCGGCTCCATTATTAGACCGGCTGGAATTAACCCTCCCCCCCCTTCCTCCAGGTCAGAGTGGCGCAGGAAACAACTGGGCCAAGGGTCACTACACCGAGGGCGCCGAGCTGGTGGACTCGGTCCTGGATGTGGTGAGGAAGGAGGCGGAGAGCTGCGACTGCCTGCAGGGCTTCCAGCTCACACACTCCCTGGGGGGCGGCACCGGCTCCGGCATGGGCACCCTGCTGATCAGCAAGATCCGCGAGGAGTACCCCGACCGCATCATGAACACCTTCAGCGTGGTGCCCTCCCCTAAGGTACGGCTGCTACGTCCGCCACCTCCCTTTTGTCAGCTTTAATTTTACAGCGCGCCGTTCTCCGCTGCCGGCTCCCCTTGGTGGCCGAGCATGAAAACGACGTCGTTTGGCAGTGCCTGTGCCGTTTTCAAAACGTTGCCATGTAAACGTACAACTTCTCCGGAACGAAAAATGCAAAAATGGTCTTTTTGCTTGTGGCGCGTGTCTCCAGGTGTCGGACACGGTGGTGGAGCCCTACAACGCCACACTGTCCGTCCACCAGCTGGTGGAGAACACGGACGAGACCTACTGCATCGACAACGAGGCGCTGTACGACATCTGCTTCCGCACCCTCAAGCTGACCACGCCCACCTACGGCGACCTCAACCACCTGGTGTCGGCCACCATGAGCGGCGTCACCACCTGCCTGCGCTTCCCCGGCCAGCTCAACGCCGACCTGCGCAAGCTGGCCGTCAACATGGTGCCCTTCCCCCGCCTGCACTTCTTCATGCCGGGCTTCGCGCCGCTCACCAGCCGGGGCAGCCAGCAGTACCGCGCCCTCTCCGTGCCCGAGCTCACGCAGCAGATGTTCGACGCCAAGAACATGATGGCGGCCTGCGACCCGCGCCACGGGCGCTACCTGACGGTGGCGGCGGTGTTCCGCGGCCGCATGTCCATGAAGGAGGTGGACGAGCAGATGCTGAACGTGCAGAACAAGAACAGCAGCTACTTCGTGGAGTGGATCCCCAACAACGTGAAGACGGCCGTGTGCGACATCCCGCCGCGCGGCCTCAAGATGGCCGCCACCTTCATCGGCAACAGCACCGCCATCCAGGAGCTGTTCAAGCGCATCTCTGAGCAGTTCACCGCCATGTTCCGCCGCAAGGCCTTCCTGCACTGGTACACCGGCGAGGGCATGGACGAGATGGAGTTCACCGAGGCCGAGAGCAACATGAACGACCTGGTGTCCGAGTACCAGCAGTACCAGGACGCCACCGCCGAGGAGGGCGAGTTCGAGGAGGAGGGCGAGGAGGAGGTGGCCTGAGGAGGCCCGGAATCGCTCCCGTTCACCGTTCGCACAACCCATCCTCTCATCCCCTCATCCTCTCATCCCCTCCCGTGTTAAACCTCCACTCCACCTCCTCTTGTTCGATTCGCTCACTAAACTAACCGCCAGCCGCCACGCTGAGCCGCTGGTCGTCCGGTGCTTTACGTTAATGTTCATTAATCATCATCGACTGTTTCACGCCGCAGCCACTCGTCACTATAATGTCACTTAGTCTCCAATTTGGCAACGATTACAATAAATTTTGTGGGAAAATAAAACTGCTGGTGTGTTCTGTTTTTTTACATTTAAAAAACAATTTTCTTTCAGTAGATAACGATGCATGTTTCATAAAATGAATCTCAGGCTTTAAAAAGCAGGATATTGAATTTCAGTTCAAATTGAGCCCAAACCTGAGTTTAGATTTATCATGGAACATTTTCTTTTCTCAGACTTGTGAACAAATATTACTTAAAAAGAATCAACATGGAACATTTTGGTTTGTTAAAAAAAAAATCCAACTTTTCAACCTAGTTTGCAGCCATAAATTACACAAGGCTGTAAAAAATGCACTCGAGCTTTATGAAATAAGTTAATTCTTCACCAATTTTCCATGTTGTGGTGAAAGAACCAAGACTTGCACAAACATAAACGCCGTGCACGAGCTTTCAAGGGTTTAAAAAGTAGCAGGAAACGAACCAAAATGGAAACCTGCCAGGATGGTGAAGACACGCAATGAGCGCTCGTGCCACAGGGGGGCAGTGCAGGACCTGGTTTGCTCAGGAGGTGACGCGTGAGAGGCAGCAGTAGAAGTCTGCTTCTCATTTTTGTTTTGTCTTGTTTTGCTCTGGTTGCAGATAAAATGTAAATTGCTGAGTCATTATTGTGAAGAAATGTCAATTAAATCGGTTTAAAATGAGGTGGAGATGAACTTAACCCTTCTGCTGACTCACCGAAATGTAGTTTTGAGATTTCGATAAACTTAAGGTCATTAAAAACTCATTTTGACACACAAATAAACAGTTGTATTGCCTGCAATGCACCGGGTCTTCACTCTCAGGGTCAGCCGGATTAAACGACGAGATGCATCGACGGTTTTCGGAGTATTTTTGAGTTCCTTCGTATGATTTTGCCGCTTTTATCTGATTTACGTCACTGACCCCCTCCTCACTCAACACTTCCTTATTTATTTTCATTCATTTCAGTCTCTGGTCAGTCTGATCGCCGCTGCCGGCCCTGATGTGTTTCACCAGCATGTTGATTGTCTGCACCTGGTGCTAGCAGCGTATACATGGGTTGAATTTTTTATTTTTTTTTTACTTCCAGTACCTCAAACTTTTTCTTTTAAACAAATCATACTCGACTTCAACGGCTGCTCAATACGCGACCCTGGACGTGTTCGGGCGGCCGTTTTTCTGAAAACCAAACAGGAGGCTGTGTTTTGGTTTCCGGAATCTCCGAGGTCCCGCGTCGCCGCGCCAGACGTCTGAGCGTTTGCAGCCTTCGCATTAGCGAAAGAGCAAAAACGTAGCGAGAGAGGCAAGTGGGGAAGCGAGGAGGAGAGGTGGTCTCGTCACACGTCACTCACGCATATTGACACAGATCAGGAAGTGTTCAGTCACTTCACTGGCGGTGGTGCAGACGGCCTCTTCTGCTGCCGCTGCTGCCGCTGCTGCTTCTGCTGCCTTCATTGGACCCCGGCCTCCTGGACGACTCCCCCCTCCTCCCACGCCAAACACATGGACACAGACACGGCCGACCTCCAGCAGCATGGGCTCCCGACTGAAGTAAGTTGCTCTCTTAACTCCCGTCCCGTTGTCCCCCGTCAAACTCTGCTGCTCCGGTGCTCTCTCTCTCTCTCTCTCTCTCGCTCTCTCTCTCTCTCTCTCGCTCTCTCTCTCTCTCTCTCTTGTGGTTTTCATGACTTCCTCCCACGGCTGCACAGGAAGTTTGCTTCAGCAGCTCGTTGCCCCCGAACCGGCGGCCGCACACTTCCTCTGCGTTTGTGTTCAGAGCACAAAACACATCTTCACTTCAGTATTAATAAAAAATAAATAAATATATATATATATATATATAATTACTATTGCAACAACACATCATCAGTAGGGTAAAACTAGCCTGTCTCACGGCGGTCTAACCCCCAGCTCTCGTTCCCTATTAGTGGGTGAACAATCCAACGCTTGGTGAATTCTGCTTCACAATGATAGGAAGAGGCGATGCTATGAATAAGCCAGTTCTCCCTGTGGTCACTTTTCTGACGCCTCCAGCTTAAAACCCAAAAAGTCAGAAGGATCGTGAGGCCCCGCTTTCACGGTCTGTATTCATACTGAAAATCAAGATCAAGCTAGCTTTTGCCCTGATATATATATATATCAAACAGACGACAACAAGAAGCGCACGAGACGTCCAGGTAGCGGGAACCATGTCCGAGTCGAAAGAAAACCCTTCTGCATTACTCTTCAGTCATTTATTCTTCGATCATTCTACATTCACTCAGTCATTATTCGTCGGGAATCAACGTGCCGTACTGCCGACTGACTCTATTGAAAAGGATAGTCAACACCCGGTGTCCATTTCTACTCTCTCACCGGAGTAGTCGTCCTGGATAAAGTGGCCCCAGCATCGTCGTCAGTCACAAGTGCATAGTCGGCAATACAAACCGTGCACATGTTCATGTTTGGGGGGGAGGGGGGGGGGGGGGATGAAGCCTGTGATGGAAGCTCATGTTGGTGGTGTGAATCTCTTCCAGGCTGAACCCTGAGCAAACCTTCCACTGGTTCTTCCAAGCCACTTGCCCCGTCGCCAGAGACAAAGGTGAGAACGTCTCTGCCGTCTGCTGTCCACCTGACCTGACCTGATCTGACCTGATCTGATCTGATCTGATCTGATCTGATCTGATCTGATCTGACCTGATCTGATCTGATCTGATCTGATCTGATCTGATCTGATCTGATCTGACCTGACCTGACCTGATCTGATCTGATTTTTCAAACACGAGTCCTGAGGTATAGAACAACAGAGGTATTGCTGCAGCGCTGGCTCATACTTCCTCTCACACCAAAACCCACAGTCTGCCATGTCACACACACACACACACACACACACACACACACACACACACACACACACACACACACAAAAACCATAGGAAATGTGAGGCTGAAGGTGTTCGGCGTTTAACAATCGACACCAAAACGTTGATCTGAAATCTCTAACCTCCTGTGAGGCTCCTGGCCGGTGAGGCTCCGACTCCCCCGGACTCAAGATTTATAATATGAGAACCAATAAAGAGCATTTTATTTCACTATTCATCCAACAGCATCAACTGGTGATGCTTCATGTCCAGTCAGCATTCCTCTTTCAGTCACACCGACACAAACATAAACACAAACATAAACACAGGAACATGTTTGTCCTCTAAAGAAAGTTTCTTTCATCGAGATGGATAGAGCACCTTATTGTGTCCAAGCAATTCATATTTACTGTAAAGAAATCAAAATATAGTGATGTGTGCCACACAAGTTTAATCTTGACCTTCAGTAAAATAAATTTCTGTTATTATTCAAACTTTAAATTCTGGCGCTTTAATCAATTTGAATAAAGGTTGTCTGTCAAAATGATGAGAAAAAAATTATTTTAGACTAAAAAGTAGAAAAAACTGGAGTTTATGGCCAAAGTTCAGTTCACGTTCGCCCCCTGGAGGTGAGGCAGGGTACTGCCTGCCTCACTGGCTTGACTTTTCTCTGCTTTATTGTGACGATCAACAGGAAGGATTCTCTCACACGTACATTTAAGACATTATACAGACTGTAGAGTCTTTCTTTCTCTTCCCCTGAACCTGAACGTCACTGTGCTACTGTCTTTCTCTTTCATTTCATTTCCAGATCCTGGCGTGTCGTTCCAGTTCCCAGAGGACTTCGGTGACGAGGTGACTCATCGTGTCTCCTGCTGTCTCCTCGTGTCTCTTCCTGTCTCCTCGTGTCTCATCGTGTCTCTTCCTGTCTCCTAGTGTCTCCTCCTGTCTCCTCGTGTCTCCTCGTGTCTCTTAGTGTCTCCTCCTGTCTCCTCGTGTCTCTTCCTGTCTCCTAGTGTCTCCTCGTGTCTCCTCCCGTCTCTCCTCGTGTCTCCTCCTCTCTCCTCGTCTCTCCTTGTGTCTCATCGTGTCTCCTCGTGTCTCCTCCTGTCTCCTTGTCTCTCTTCGTGTCTCCTCCTCTCTCCTCCTGTCTTCTCCTGTCTCCTCATCTCTCCTCGTCTCTCCTCGTATCTCATCGTGTCTCCTCCTGTCTCCTCGTCTCTCCTCCTGTCTCCTCGTGTCTCCTCCTATCTCCTCGTCTCTCCTCATGTCACCTCCTGTCTCCTTGTCTCTCCTCGTGTCTCCTCCTGTCTCCTCCTGTCTCCTCATCTCTCCTCCTGTCTCATCGTGTCTCCTCCTGTCTCCTCGTGTCTCCTCCTGTCTCAGAGGAAACAGAGGAGAAAGGAAATAGTTTGTATTGTAACATAGAAAGGAGCAAAAGAGAAAAAAAAAGTGAAATTATCCATTTTGTAGAAATTGAATGAGTTTGTTTTGGAATTGAGGTTCTATTGTCAAAATTCATGGAGTGTCGACTGAGATTCCGCAATAATATAGTCAGACAACAGAGTTTTCCATTGATGTCTACTAATATTATTTTTTGATTTCCAGTTTGTGACTATGGTTTTCCACTTTTTCTGAACCTCGCTCACTGTTTTCCCGCCTCCCAGGAGTCGTCCCGCTCCCTGCCCAGGTTCTGCTTTCCCTATGACATACAGAGGTGAGTAAATCAAGACTTTCCTGTCCTCTCCTCCTCCTCCGGTGCATCCCCCTCTCTCTCTCTCTCTCTCTCTCCCTCTATCAGGGTGCGGGACATGGTGGGCGTCCAGCACTTCACCTTCGTCCTCACCGACCTTCAAGGATGCCAACGCTTCGGCTTCTGTCGTCTGGCCAACAGCACGCACACCTGCCTCTGCATCCTCAGGTGGGTTTTCCTGTGACCCCCCCCCCCCCCCCCCCCCCCCCGCGCAAAAAACAAAAAACAAAACGCCGACCCAGCGTCTCCCTCTCATTGCAGCTACCTTCCCTGGTTTGAGGTGTTTTACAAGCTCCTCAATAACCTGGCGGATTTCCTCTCCAAGGGACAGGTGAGGTGTTCGACGTCCGACGCACTCGTGACCAGTACTTCCTCCTCTTGCCAAAGATGGGCGTGTGTGGGCGGAGCCAGTCCAGCTCACACAGACACAGCAGATTCGGAATGCAGCTCCGATGATCCGATATTCAAACGGAGGGAAAATCAAGGAAAAGCTGGATTTGAGGGCAAATAAACTTTGACATTTTTGGACAGAATTCTGAGAAAAAAAGGCAGAATTCTGAGTTTAAATTCAGAATTCCGAGTTTAAAAGTTAGAATTCTGAGTGTAACGTCAGACTACTGAGAAAAAAAAGTCAGAATTTTGAATTTAAAGTCAGAATTCTGAGAAAAAAAAAGTCAGAATTTTGAGTTTAAAGTCAGAATTCTGAGGAAAAAAAAGTCAGAATTTTGAATTTAAAGTCAGAATTCTGAGAAAAAAAAGTCACACAGTGGCCCTCATCCTCTTCCATAGACAATTGTGTAAAGTGAGAACAAACATGAAGATGCGTTTCTGTTCTGGTAGTTGTTGTTGTTGTTGTTGCTTTTGGTTTTGTTTTGTTTTTGTTTGCATGCTGCTCATACTCTATTCCACTGTGTGAGTTAACGTGACGTCTAATAAAACGACGTGGACGAGTGGCGGCTGTAACGCCGTGACACTGTGTTGAACAGACCGGCGAGGTGACGTCCCTGCTGGCGGCGCTCTACGGCCAGCCGCTGCCGCTGGCCGCCGGCTCCGTCACTCTGCAGATGGTGAGTCGTCTTTTTCCTCCCTCGTTTCTTCCCCCCCCCCCCTGCTCGGGATCATTTGGGCCGGCGGTTCAGCGTGTCGTTGTGTGTCTGTCTCCGAGGGGGAGCGGGTTCTGCTCGGCACCGAGGTGTCGCCCCCCGCCGAGGGCCGAGAGGCGGTGAGTCCCCCCCCCCCCCCCCCCCCCCCCCACCAGGAGGCCCGAGTAACTCCTCACTCCCCTCGCTAACCGGACTAACCTGGCGTCAGCCTCCACTTTCCAAATCTAACGAGACACTCAGGCCGGAGCTGATCTGAGCGGTGCTTCACGGCTCACAGTCGTCCGGTTGTGCGGGAAAAACCCCGTGACTTTAGTGACGCCACAGCAGGTCCTTTGTCTCATGAGGAGTGAGTCTGGGGGCAGGGAGCTCCTCGCTGATAACTGTTGACAAGAGTTTCATTCCAGAATGAAAAGTATTCGTATGAGAAAATATCATTACAGTTGTAACCCCCCCCCCCCCCCCCCCCCCACCCCTCCTGTGGTTAATCTTGTCATTAACTCAGTGGGAATGGAAGTTATAGAGACACGACCACAGGTTTCTGCAATTTCTAGACTCTTTTCACTGCTTCAGCAACTTCAAAGTATTTTACAGCAGCAGTCCACAACCTTTTTTTTTTTTTTGCACCACCACCGGTTTGAAAACCAGCCTTGAAGGTGTGGCGGATGAAAACAACAAAATAAAATGAAACGGCCGACACGAAAACGGTGGTATTTTGTAAAATGTGATAATAAACGTGAAGCCACTGTGTACTTGTAGTATGTTATGTTTCTTAAAATCTTACTCGTTTTGCTGCTTGTGGGCATAGATATAAAACTAACTAGCTAACTAAATAACTAACTAACTAACTGACTAACTAACTAAATCTAGCTTGTGGGGTTAATATCAGCACTAATGTGTCACGTGACAGAAGCGCGAGTCATAGACGGATGTAACGGAGAGAATTCGGTCATTTTTCAAAATAAAAGACTTTTCACACTTGGATAATAAATAAAAAAATAAATAAAAACACGACTAGTATTTTTTTTATTAGGACACAGGTTGAGTGTCGCTACCATCCCAGATGAGCAGAACATGAATCCTATGAGGTTCTTGCAGAACCAAACGCTCGTCTTACACTTATTTGACATTTGATTTTTTTTTTATGAAATCCTAAAATCTTTTAACGAACGCTAACACTAATCCTGAGCGGAATGTGTTTTCTCCCGCAGTGATAACGAGTTGTTTGTGTTGACCAGGTCCCGTACTTCATCGCCCCGGACCCCCGGAGTCTCCCGTCCATCCCTGAGAACGTGAGAAACCTCAAAATAAACTCCACGCGTTCAGCGGAACGAAAACGCCGGTTGACTTTGACTTTTTGTCTGCGTGTGACCGTGCGTTGACCAGAGGAACCTGACCGAGCTGATCGTGGCGGTGGACGTGGGGAACCTGCTGCAGCTGTACGCCAGCATGCTGTTCGAGAGGCGAATCCTCGTCTTCGCCAGCAAGCTGAGCACGGTGAGACGCCGTCTCCGCCGTCTCCGGGTTCACTGGACAGGGAATCACTGGAGCCGCGACCCCCGTCCCAACTGCGCCTCCTTCTTTTCACGCCAGTCGGGTTTTAAAGCACAGTTCTGACTCTTGGTTTAAACGCAGTCGCTTTTTACAAAGTACCTTTGACGTGTTTCGACGGTTTTCTTCCGTCTTCATCAGTATGTTGTGAAAATCTACTTCACTTCTTACACTTGAGGTAATTAGGTTTTTACCACAGACACAACAATTTTCGGACTATTAGGCACACCTGGATATAAGCCGCACCCACCAAATTTTAAAAGCAATTAAAAAAAAGAAAAAGAGATGACAGAGTTACGTGATGCACCTGAACGCATCACCTACGTATCAGCAGCATGAAGCTCGTTAACCCTTAAAAAGCCAAATCATATAGGTTCACAGCATGGAGGGGGAAAAAAATTGTGGCTTATCATCCGGAAAATACGGTACTTGACATCTTTTTAAAGTCACAGGTTTGTTGTAAGAAAAAAAAAACTAAACCAACGACTTCCCTTTAACGAAGTACTTCTGGCCAAACTATTGAACTTAATAGAAGTAGACCTGACAAAGAGTTAAGAGTATTTGAAACTGTGCAGCTCACTCACACACGATGATGATGAGAGGTCATTCATTCATTCATTCATTCATTCATTCATTCATTCGTCTTCAGTAGTCTACTGCTTCATCCGACTCGAGGAGCTTCACGGTTCAATGTGGGAGTGACTGTCACTGTACTTTTCTAAATTCTTCATGTACTTTATACATTCTGAGGGCTTTTTTTCCCCTTTTCTTTTCTTTGTGTGTGTGTGTGTGTGTGTGTGTGTGTGTGTGTGTGTGTGTGTGTGTGTGTGTGTGTGTGTGTGTGTGTGTAGTTGACGTCCTGCGTGCATGCACTCAGTGCTGTGTTATACCCCATGTACTGGCAACACATCTTCATACCGGTTCTACCACCCCACCTGCTGGACTACTGCTGGTAAGACATCCATCCGTCCATCCGTCCATCCATCCATCCATCCATCCATCCATCCATCCATCTGTCCGTCCGTCCGTCCGTCCGTCCGTCCGTCCGTCCGTCCATCCGTCCATCCATCCATCCATCCATCCATCCATCCATCCATCCATCCATCCATCCGTCCCAGTAACTCATGTTTGGTTGCAGCGCCCCCACTCCCTACCTCATCGGCGTCCACAGCAGTTTATCCGAGGTGAAGTTCACCGCCTCGTTCCTGTGAAACCAAGTAGTTTAACTGAGGTTGTTCTCGGTTCAATGTTGGATTAAACTCCCCGTTGTGGTGCGGCAGTGGGTGAGGAGTCGGGACCTGGAGGAGGTGGTGATCCTGAACGTGGACAGCAACACGCTGGAGACGCCCTTCGACGACTTGAAGAGGATCCCGTCAGACGTGGTACTGCAGACACACTCCCTGCTACTGCAGACACACTCCCTGGTACTGCGACCGGCGACCAGAGCCAGACTCACCGAGTTCACCAGCTCAACGAAGAAACCGCTGATCACATTGATCAGCGACTGATCAGAGCCCTGAGAGGTCAATTACAACAAAAGATATGAAGTACATATGGCTGATTCAATCGAAAAGGTTATTTAAAAACTACAGTAAAATTTGCTTTATCTGATTTTAAGTCACTTGTTTCTTGAAGTTAGTTTCCCCGTCGACGGCCTCAAGCTGCAACTTTCACATGAATGAGGAACAAACTTTTTTTTTTTTAAACATAACAAAAACAAAGATAAGCTAACACAAACAAACAAACAAACAAACAACAATAACAACAGAGCAAACAAGGCAAAGCAAAACAAAAGTAGTAACATAACTAATAAATAACGGCCAACATGTCGTAAAAAAGTATTAATTTGTACCTTTGTATTCTATATGAACACATACATACATATATATATATATATATATATATATATCTTCTTTACAAGAGAATAAAAAACAAACAAAAACAAACCAGTAAATAGAAATATAGATAAATAATAAATCATCCTTACTTCAACAAGACTTATTGTGTTTTGAGACTTTACGTCCTTCAAATATCCACATCGGCAGTAAAACTGTGATGATTCATGAAAACATCCTCAAGATTTTCTTAGAAGACGCGCCAGGTAACATTTGGTCGGTTAAATAATGTGAACTTTAATACAGTGATCGAATGTCCATGTTCTCCAGGACAAAACACAGACGGGCAGAGAATCTTTTCTCTTTTTTTTTTTTTTTTAATATCCATAATTCAGTTATTGTGTTTCTGGAAATTGGCTTGTGGATGTGAGGCTGATTTCTGACGTCTGATAAACCAGTGTTTTTCAACCTTTTTGGAGCCAAGGCACACTTTTGTCTTTGGAAAAATGTGGAGGCACACCACCACCACCCGAAAATGTTAAAATGTGAAACTCTGTAGCCTCTATTAACAAAATAAAGTCATTCTCATCAAAGTTTTATCAACAGGAATCAAGTAAATACAGAAAAAAAGTATTTCCCAATCAGTGTGAAACCTGGACCTGATGGATGAAGAGCTGAGATCCTGGTTCACATTCTTCCTTTTCAAAAACTTCTCCATCACTGTCACTGACACAGTATTTTGATACAAGATGGTAGCAGGAGGTGGAGATTAACCACACTGACGTCTGTCACTTTACATTTCACCGGCAAAGTTCTGTGCTGCCATCTAGTGGCGAAGAGTATTTATACATGATTACTCTTCAACACACTGTCGGCTGTGAGAGCAAATGTTTTTTTAGAAAAAAATGTGAAATTGGATAATTTCCCACGGCACACCTGACGAGATCTCGCGGAAACACCAGTGTGCCGCGGCACAGTGGTTGAAAAACACTGATAGAGTCACACGTGGATGAAAATGAGCTTTATGGAAGATCTGAGAGTGGATATTTATTCATCCCTGATCGGTTCAAATGAGTGACGTTGATTAACGTGGTGTCAGATGTCCGGTCTGAAGGCGAGCTTGAAGCGGCAGGCGGTGTCCCGCGGCTGCGGCGTCTCCCGGGCCTTCCTGAAGGCCCAGGCCCTGCTGTTCGGCGGCTACAGGGACGCGCTGCAGACGCTCCAGGTCACACAGACGCCGTCAGCGTTCATTTAATCATCATCTGTCGTCCTCCTCGGGCGGTCGGCATAAAGAAAAGCTGTGCCTTTTTGTGTCGTCGCAGGACGAAGTGGGCTTCAGCGAGGAGGCCTTCCTCCACCACAAGTCTTCCGGTATGAAGCATTTCCTCCAGAGCGCCGTTCACCTGCAGTTCTTCAAGCAGGTGGGACACAGCGCCCTCTGCTGGACAAGAACGGGGAAGCCCAAAACATTGTGGATAAGACTTGAACACACAAAACATCTCGTCACTGTTTTGTTTTGTTTGTTTCTTTTTAGTTTATCGACAGTCGCCTGGACGTTCTGAACTCGGGGAAGGAACCACAGGACCTTTTCGAGGAGGAAATACTGAAATGCGAGACGACAGAAGGTGTGTAATCGTGTGTGTGTGTCTCCGTGTGTGTGTGTGTGTGTGTGTTCACGGCTCATTGTGTTTGACCTTTTTGCAGGAAGAAGTAAATCTTATCAGCAGTTAGTTGGGAACCTCAAGGTGAGTTTTCTTTTCGTCCTCATGGAACTGCAGCCCCGATTCCTTCCCGCTTCGCCCCGTGAAGTTCCGTCCGGATGCTTCTGTTTGTTTTCCCCAGAAAGGCGGAGGCGCCCTGATCCTCAACATGAAGTCCAAGGCCAACGTGAGGGTGAGTCCAACCCCGGGTGGGGGGGTGAATGAACCGGTTCGTCTCACTGACGCCTTCGCTACGTCTTCCTCAGGCCAGAGGCTTCGGCAAGTCCGGCTTGAAGAAGCTGCTCCATCACAAGGTGAGTCCTCGTTCAAGACGGACGGATCGGATACGAGCCGCTGGTTTTGAAGGTCCCCCCCCCCACTTCCTCCCCCCAGCAGGAGGGCGGCGAGGAGCTCGGCGGCTCGGCGTCACACCGCCGCGCCCGGTCCGACGGCCTCCAGGACCGCCGGCCCATCATGCACCACTACGGGACGGTGAGGACCCGCCGGGAGACACGCGTCTCTCGCCTCAGTTGGACACGTCGGGACTGAACTTCTCCCCTCAATCTGGTTCCTCCTGCTGCTTCTCTTTCCCGCTGCTTGGCGGTGTGTCACACACGTGTCTGGTTATTTATTGTGTGTGTGTGTGTGTGTGCGCGCGTGTGTGTAAAATGTCGCGTTGCTTCGTCTGCTTTGATACTGTGACGTCAGTCGCGTCCACGTCGGCCTTTTAGCAAGTCTAGGACGCCCAGAGACAAAGACAACACGGAGGACACTGGAGAATCATGGGATGGGTGAGCAGTGACATTTCAGAGGGAGCTGGTCAGAAATCACCCTCATATTCAGTCTCTGCTTTTATTACAAATCCATCAAATATCGGCGGAAACTTTAGGTTTTTGTCTCCAGAGAATTAAAATCCAGACTTCACAGAAGTATTTCAATTGTTCGTCGAGCTTCGTATCTCAGTTGGTTTGTTTCAATTGTCACTGAAATGAGCCGCTTTTGGCCAAATGACGTGTGAAACACATCAGGCAGGTGGACGGCAATCAGACACAGCAGGGGAAGTCACAAAAATGGAAACCTTTGAATGAAGTGACTTTCCAATGTGTGTGTGTGTGTGTGTGTGTGTGCGTGCGTCAGAGCCGTCTCCGGCCCGGCTGCTGAGCCCGACCCCGAGCTCCGGGAGGACGAGGACGAAGAGGAGAACACGTTATTTTCCGACCCGGAGGAGATGGATCTCCTCGGGGAGATCTTCGACAGTCTCAGTTCCCGGAGCTCGTACGACCGCGGCGTCCTGTACGGCACCCGCAGCCTGGACCTGTTCGGGCCCGACAGCCACGACTATATCACGAAGGTGAATAGGGGAACACACACACACACACACACACACACACACACACACACACACACACAGAGCTGTCCGATCTGAGCGTCTCTGTGTCCCCCGTGTCCCAGCGTGGTACGGCGGCCTCCCCCAGCCAGGAGAGCCTGGCTCTGTCCGTCAGCGGCAGCCTCCACAGCTGGAACCTGGAAACAACGGAGGAATTGTCCGACCTGGCCGAGGACTCCGATTGGCCGGGCCGGGACGGCAGCGTCCCGGAGGAGGAGGAGGAGGAGGAGGAGGAGGGAGGCGAAGTAAGAGAGCGAGGACGGGGACGGAGGAAGGGCAGCGTCATGTGGGACGAAGTTAACGGCAACAAAGAAGAAGAAGAAGAAGAAGAGACGGACGAAACGAGCAACTTTGTGGAAGCGAGCCTGCAGCGGGAGCCGGGAGTTGAGGAGCAGCGAGGCGGTTCAGAGGAGGATCCCCGGAATGGACTGACGGAGGGGAGAGAGACGGAAGGAGACACAAGTGAGATGCAGGGACACGAGGAGGAGCGGCGAGCGGAGAGGACGCCGAGGCCGAAGAGCGAGGAAGAGGAGGGAGAGGCCAGACACACGCCTCCTCCTCCCCCCCGGGTGCAGTCGGCAAAAGCCCGCTTCCAGACCGCCGGGCCCGGCCGGGGCGCCTCCGTCAGCTCCGTCAGCTCCAGGATCGAGGCCTTGGCTGAACCCCGGAGGCCCCGAGGGACGGAGACGGAACCGCCGAGTCATCCGGAAACGAAGAGCCGCTCAGAGGAGGTGGCGGCGGCGGAGGAAGACGGACGTCCCCCCGTCAAGGTGTCCGAACTCAAGAAGAGATTTGAAGCTTGACGACGTAAAAAAACGGCGGTTTTGTCGCTTAAATTCAGTGAAAAGACGACCGACTGACTTTAATTTATCGATTCCCTTAGTGAGCCGAGGACCGAGTGTTTCACAACAACAAAAAAGAAAAAAGTGTATTTGTTGGATTCTGGTGTTTTACAGTAACTTCGTCATGGACTAATTACATTACTGCCAAGTTGTCTTGAGGACGTCCAGCCGTCATCATATTTAATGTCTTTGACTGCTAATGTCCATCAAAACGTGCCGATTTATCACATTTTAAGTCTTAAAACAAAAAGATTCCTGGGGATCGTTTTCATGCCACAGCCCCGATCGCAAGAGTGGAATATCTCCGTCCAGTTATATATATTTTTTTTCATCTTTTTTTAAAAGGGACAGTAAAGTCACTGGACGCTTCATTTTTAGCTTTATTGAAAGTCGGTCAGTCGTCAGCAGTGTGTGTGTGTGTGTGTGAGACTTCACTCCATTAGCTTCTAATAAAACTGACAAGACGCTTCATCGTCTTCGGTACGAATAAAAACCTTCAAGCATTTTGAATAACGGAACATTATTAAAAAAAAAACAACACAAAGTGTCACAGTAACAGATTTATTTACACAATGTGCAGGATGAATTTCTTTTTTGTTTTTGTTTTTTCTCAAGAAATAAAAGTGCAGTCAGTGTTTAATTAGAAATCCTTCATGAACGGAAGCCCAGCAACAATACTTTCTCATACAAATACATCAAAAACCGCCGTTATTGTTTTTTTTTTTTTTTTTTTTAAATGAGTCGCTCCTCTTTGGGCAGCGGCAGCGGCAGGCCGGGCTTCTCCGACCCCGCCGCTCCCGCCTGCCTCCTCTCCTCCGAGCTGGGCCGGTACATTCCCTCCATCCGTCGCTTCTTCTTGATCAGACACAGCAGCAGCAGCAGCGTCAGGCTGAGCAGCGACGCGGCGGCGCAAGCTAACGCCGAGGCCAGCGGGGGGGCCGGCGCCTGCATGGCGGAGCTGTGGGGCACGGACAACGGTTAAAGAAAGATAGAAAGAAAGAAAGAAAGAAGCAAGTAAGTAAGTAAGTAAGAAAGAAGCAAGAAAGAAAGAGAAGACAAGAAAGTAAAAGAAAGAAGCAAGTAAGAAAGAAAGAAAGAAAAAAGCAAGTAAGAAAGAAAGAAGCAAGTAAGAAAGAAAGAAAGAAGCAAGTAAGAAAGAAAGAAGCAAGAAAGAAGCAAGTAAGAAAGAAGCAAGAAAGAAGCAAGCAAGAAAGAAAGAGAAGACAAGAAAGTAAAAGAAAGAAGCAAGTAAGAAAGAAAAAAGCAAGTAAGAAAGAAAGAAAGAAGCAAGTAAGAAAGAAAGAAATAAGCAAGTAAGAAAGAAAGAAAGAAAGGAAGAAATCACCAGCCCCGTCGACAAAACGACAACCGCTTTTTGGGGGGGGGTTTCTGAAAACGAGGCCCGTTTCCATGGCAACAGCAGAGCTTCTGAAAATTATGTACTTATTCTCCTTTGGGTCACGAGGTGGCGCCGTTTGTTTTTGTAATGAGAACACACACACACACACACACACCTGACCCCACCTCCCCTCCACTCTCAGCCAATCACAGGCCGACTTGCACTCATGGTTAAAAGTAGTGTTTTCAGTGGCTCCGTCGTCGTCATGTAAACGAACCCCAAAACAAAAACAAACGTTTTGCAGTCTTCACTTGAAAACGTTTGTTATCTGTTAATAAAAAAAGGGTTTAAAATGATATTTAAAAGGCAGATATTCTCAAAAATCCAAAGCAATAAATCGAAAAAAGTGGTTGAACTCTTGTTAAAACTGGCGACGCAGCTTCCAGACGGTTTCAGGCTGAACTCACCTCCCGAGGAATGAAAGTATGAATCAACTCTTTTCTTCTCACATCTGGATGAAAACGGCAGCAGGTAGGAATCCAGTGGAGCCGCTGAACAAAACACACTTTAATTATAAACCAGTCAAACTCACACTTAATTTGCTTCTTTTTTTTGTTACAATCCTGGTTTGTTCACTTAAAATGTCACTTTTCAATTCTGAATTTTTCAATAGAATCGTTGTGAAAACGCCACTTATGAATGTTTGTATGAATAAATAAAATTCTGATTTGGAACCAATAATACACCTTTACATCGTGCTCCAGGGTGAATAGTGAATTCATTCATGTTTGACTTGTGATAATAGGGTTGCAAGTTTAAATCTCGGGAGCACAATTTACTCACTGGAAATCGTGTTAAATAAACAAAGCAAACTGTTAATTATGACCAGTTTTCCTACAATTAAGCCTTTTTTCCCCAGGAACGTACCTCATTTCTTCACATAATGGACAAATCGATGCTGGTTGAGGAAAGCTTTCCATGAATTTTTTTTTTTTTTTTTTTAAAGGAAAAAACACTTGTGTTGAACAGAGACGCGGAAGTTTTCCGTGTAGAAGAATTTGGAATATTCCGACCATGTGTGGTAGTTATCATTACAAAACACGTGAAATCAAACTGGAAAATAAAAAAAGCACAAACTGTTTCTGCACTTTAACGTGGTTCTCTTCAGATATAGATTGTATTATTACAACACGATCTTTTATATTACCTTTGCATATTGAATAATGTTCAGAATTGAGAGCAACAATCTTTTTTTCCCCCACTTCAAGTGATAAATTGAAAACAAGTCGATTAGAATTAAATATATAATAGGATGTCTCACATTACATGTGCAAAATTATGCACAATAATCCATAATTTTGACTTTTAGAAGAGATTAACATGTGCGATTAGAGTCTATTTTACTGTATTAAGAGAATAAAGTTCCTATAACATTAAGAGAAAAGAAGAGAAAAACTTTGTGGATCCCAGAACAACAAAATGCACTTAAAAAAAACAAACACTTTATCTGTATTTTTATAAAGTGCAGTTTAAAACCTCCCATTGCTCGAAGTGAACATTCCTGAACAGAAATCCTCCGAACAACAAATACGATATTAAAAGAACAATAGAGTTAAGGAGAAACGACGAGACTCACCAGAAACGTGACATGACCCCGGGCGGCGGCTCCTTTTTCGCCTCGATCGGACTGGAAAACACTTTTTAATTCCTCCTCTAATCCCAATCCCACTTCCTCCCGACAGGCGAAACTCCCCGCAGCGCGTTTCTATCGTCGCAGGATGAGCGCGCGCGCTCCGGGCGGAATGCGCGACATCCTGCTGCACCTGTTCAACCGGACCGAGACCCGCCGCTGCTGCTCCTCCTCCTCCTCCTCCTCTTCCTCTTCCTCCTCCACCTGTTTGGAAAGACACTCAGGTGAGCCTCCTCTTCCACCTGCGGCTCCCCTTTGTTTCGAGGGGGGAGGCAGGAGCGGAGGGGGTCACCTGTCGGCTCGCGGCCCTCCTGGAGTCGCGCGTCCTCGTGCCGCCCTTTGTTCCAACGCTCTTTTCTACTCCGCCGACTTTCTGCTCACCTGTCCGCGGAGGAGTGACTCCAGTCACGTGCTCCTACGCGGCCAACCAGACGCGGCTTCTTATCTCTCGAGCGCCTGTTTTTTGTTTTTTGTTTTTTGTTTCCCTGTTTCATAAACAGTGCGACTCGTGGAAGGAACAACTAACCGGAGGGAATTGATCTCCACTGGTCTGATGTTGCTCGGATTTTATATTATATTCTTTTTTTAAATTTTTAAAGAACTAATTTGTTTGTTTGTTTTTTTTTTACTTTATTTCATTTGTACTTTTTACACTGATTTTCTTTTTCAACTTAACTGCTTGAAAAGTTTTAATGCATTTCTTTTATTTCTTTGTAAAGCACGGTGAGTTGCGTTGCGTCTCAGTGGTGCTTTATAAACAAATTGTCCTTGAAATAGATCAAATTTTAAATTGCTGTTATTCAAAGGGCTCGTTCAGAAGTGGTTAATCGGTTTAATTGTAATTAATCAATGGAATTTTAAGAAAATGTTAGACTTTGAAACATTGTTCACTTCAAAATGATCTTTTTAGACAAATCAATCAATAAACATACATTTACACAATAAACTCTTTACAACCGACCGTTAAACTTCATGTTGAGAGTGGAATCGTGGCTTTGAAATGTAAATTCTTATCACTCAAACAGCCCTGCACTGGTCCACACTTCTTTTTTTTAAACTGAAACTTTCCCATTAGCCTTCATGTTCCACACTCCAGGAAACTTTCTCAAGTTTCACAATCAAACGTTCGATTTATTCATCAAAATAAACATCTTTCCTCATTCAGAGCTTCACAATAAAACATTTTTTTTTAAAAACCTTAGTGTTTGAGCCCGTTCAAGATGAACCCGAGCAAAACGCATCCAAATGAAATGAGTCTGATCTTCAACACACTGTTTTTGCTATTTATATTTCTTTGTTCACAGCTTGTTCAGGAATCTTCAGGCATTTTGTTGATATTCTTCAACATCGGGGCGAGGAGGTGAAGGATCTTCGGTTTAATAATTAGAGACAGAAGGTCTGAAGCTGAATGAAAATCTGCCGTGTGACACACATTCATTATTACTAATCAAACAAACTGCTGGTGTGCAGAACAAAGACTCGCTGTTGTCGGATCTGCTGACTCAGCTCTTTATCAGAGGTTACAGCGAAAACAAGCCTGAGTCAGTCGGGGGGGGGGGGGGGGGGGGGGGGACTTAAGAGTTTTGGTCAGACTGACAGAGGAGAGTTAAGTTTGACTGGATGATTTCACACGCTGCACTTTTTAACGTCAAATACTGTTTCAAATGTTTCTTTTAAGAACGTAAATAATAGCACAGTCATTGTTTTTATCTTATATATATTAAATAGTATTGTTGTCATTGTTTAACACATGTATTTATTATTTGTATTCCTTTTATTCTTTTCCCCCTGCTTCTGTAATGATGTCATTTCCCCTTTGTGGGGCAATAAAGGAGTATTTTATCTTACACGTCATCATACTGCTGGCAGGAACACCTGACACTTTTAATTTCTTTCTTTCGTGAAAGATACAAATATTTCTATTCTTATTTTACTTATTTTCTTGCTGATTTTCTTCCCCGTGTTTGAGCCTGAGCTGCTCTTCATGTCTTGTCGCTGAATAATAATGACTGGTTTCAGGAATTCTATGACTAAAGTAGGAATGTGAAATAGAGAAGAGGAGTCTGACGGTTTGCAATGTCGGCAGCAGCTCTAATCTAAGCAACTCCCGTTGAGATATTATTGTTGCTCCGCTGCAAAGCCAGACTGTTCTTTCGTAACGTCAATAATACAAATGTGTCGCTGTTTTTTTTTCACCCACGTGCTTTGAGAAAATAAACAGTTTGATGCTGAACAAACGGAACAAAACGTCCAAAAAAAGTGACGTTGCGTCCTGATATGAGAGCCTGAGGAGTTATTTTTTTTTATTATTGAGTTGAAAGTATGATTCAGAGGGTTTGTGATCAGCGGACAGGAAGTTGCCCTTCGGGGTGAATGAGAGTCCGTCTCGGTGCCACTGTCCAGGATGACCTCTGACCTTTCACCCAGCCGACACTCGGTTTTCATTTCAATTCAGATTCATTAGTGTTGCAGAATAATCAAACAGCAGAGCCGTGAGAGAGAGATATAGGCTCCTGCAAATCAATAATATGTTGATATTTACAACCCAGGCAATAAACAATGTGAAGTCTTTAACTTTTCAGTTTTCTGCAGGTTTTAGTCAAACATTGTGACGTAAATTCAAAATAATAATAAATGGAGACCACATGCTGCTTTATTGATGCAAAATGATATTGATTACCATTGAGGACAGGCAATACGATACAATACAATACTACGGTGGCCGACAAGTGCAAACGCGCTTCACGATAGAAACGACAAGGGAGACTCCAGACCACTAGGGGGCAGAGCTGAGTTTTAGCACCAGAGACAGACAACGAGGCGTGAATGGATGACAAAGTTGTCGTTGGCGGGGCAGACTAACACGGAACGGCATGTCCCTTACCGTGTCGTCTGCCCCGCCAACCATAGAATATAAAACACTCGATGTCTCGCGGCGCCGCCCGTGACGCGTCTCCAGCGCCGCCATCTTGGTGAGGTCTCCCGCTCCTCTGCTGAACATGAAATCCACTAAAACACGTAGCAACGCAAATGATACCTCGTTTTAAAGCTGAGGAAAAGCTCTATCCAGTGGAAACCTCGTGGAAAAATTATTGGGAGTTGGGAAAAGTTTGCCACGGGATAGAGCTTTCCCCGTTTCTGTTGTGAAGTGCGTTTCTGTTTTGTGGCGCGTTTGCACTTGTCGGCCGCCGTAGAAAACAATACAGTACAATGCGAGGTAATAGAATGCTTTTATAAGTACAACATAATTAAAAGACAACTCTTGTAGCGCAAAGCACAAATAAAATAAGACAAGAAGCTAAAATCTGTAAATATAAATTAAGATCAAATCTATAAATTATATATGTATATATATATATGTGTGTGTGTGTGTGTGTGTGTGTGTGTGTGTGTGTGTGTGTGTGTGTGTGTGTGTGTGTGTGTGTGTGTGTGTATATGCAGTGAAAGCAACAAGCATGACAAACAACGGACAAACCGAAGGTATAAATATGTTGAAAGTTGTTGCCAAGCAAGTAGAATAAGACAAGATGATACAATCTGTAAATATAAAATAGAGATTAAGATAAAATCTATAAATTTTATATATATATATATGCAGTGAAAGTAACAAGTGTGACAGCAAACAACGAACACACCAAAGGTATAAATATGTTTCACTAAACTCTATACAAAACTTTATTTTACATATATATGTATGTGAAATGGGTCCCCTCTCTGTGCGTGGAGCCATTTAGCAGAAGAAGTGAATTTCGCCGTTTGCATCATGTGTAACGTACAGAAATGTCTCCAGATGGACTCTCAAACCTGCAGTAAAATTCCCCGGCTGCCGCAACAGGGAAACATTTCCAATAAGCCACAAGCTGCTCAAACACACTTTCCTGCAGCATCTCATCGATTTTCTGCTGTTTGTCTTTTTCCCAATTGTTGCCAATTGTGTTTCCCAACGGCTGCCGGGAAGTGGTGCGTCTGTGTGTTTGTCTGAGAGTCGGCCTTTTTTTTGGGGGGGTGGGGGACATGAGCCGGGGAGGGATAAAAGCAGTGATCTGCAGGGGGACGGGACACTGCAGGACCAGGACCAGGAGGATGAGGATGAGGATGAAGATGAGGATGAGGAGGAACCTGCTGCCGCTGCTGGCCTGTCTGGCCTTTGCTTCTCTCACGTCGTTAACTGACGGCGCTCCGCTGTGAGTTGACCTGCTACTTGATGTTGGGGGGGGACTGGTACATGTAAAGTAAAGTACTGACAAAAAAAAAGTACTTAAAGGCACAGAGCAGGACATTCCTCAGAGCTGCAGTTCATTTTATTCTTCATCTTTTTCAAATCGGAGTTTCTTTTTCTCGCTCTCGCTCTTAAACAAGGAGAAATTTCACTCAGTGACTCTTTTATAACAGTTTTTTCTCCATCGGATCTTTAGAAAAGAGCTTAAATTGGTGTTTTTAATCTCCTCGCTGCTCATGATGCTTTTATAAAATGCCTCCGTGTTCAATTATCTACCTTTTTTTAAACACTTTTATACTTTCTATTTATATATTTATATTAAGAGTGCTCTTTATGACACCTATTATATTTATACCACAAGCAAGCAGTGCCTATAACTTCATCATGTTACACATATAGTGACAAATAAAGTCGTATCTTATGTTATGTCATTAAGTTACGCTCAATAACAACATGTAAATATGAGCGATATTATCTCTACTTCCACATTTATGTGTTAAAATCATGACTTAAATAGAGTATTTCTATGTTCTTGCCTCCACTCTTGTCAGGAAATATAAAAAAAAGAAAACAAAAAACAGCTAAATAAATTTTAATTTCCATTAATTTCCTATTTTTCTGTAAAAAAGATCAAAACAATCCCCCAAAACACGTCTTATTTTTAATTTTTTTTATACTTAATATATTGCCTGTGTCTTACATAATGTCCCGTCTGTGTATTTAGGTAACTTTTTTTCTTCATGCGGTGCCAGAAAGATGGTTCACATGTTGCTCTTTGCACAGATTAAAAAAAACAAACAAACAAAACAAATGTTTGTCTGAACGTTTATCAAGCTCATCAATAGATCACTCATTGTGTTTAAAGTCCAGGCAGCAGCTCAATATACTCAAATATACGCTCAATTTGAATGAAATAGTTTTTGACAAACTGAGCGACCGCGATCACGTTTAAAAAAAAATAAATATATATATATATTTTAAAGATTAAATTAATTAATTAATAAATAAATAAAAAAAACCAGGCCATGAGGCTTCATTCTGCAGAGCCGGACAGCTTTGGCTCCACGTTTCTTGTCCTGCAGGAAAGTGATGTCGTCGCCCAACCTGCTGCGGGTGGAGACGACGGAGAACGTCTTCGTGGAGTGTCAGGGCTGCACCGGGGGCGACATCAACGTCCAGATCAAAGTGTTGAGCCACCCCACCAAAGCCGAGGAGCTCGACTCCACGTCCGTGACTCTCAACCAGGCGAATCACTTCCAGATGTTCGGAAAAGTCAAGGTGCGACGACTGGCGACGCAAAAGGAGGGGTGGGGAGTTGGGGGGGGGGGGGAGCCGTCCTCTTCCTCGCTTCGTCTCACTTCCCATCTGGCGTTTCAGATCCCGGGGGCGAAGTTCAACAGGGATGCCAGCGTGAAGCAGTACGTCTACCTGCAGGCTCGGTTCGACGACCGCGTGCTGGAGAAGGTGGTCCTGGTCTCCTTCCAGTCCGGCTACATCTTCATCCAGACCGACAAGACGCTCTACACCCCCAACAGCAAAGGTCGGCCCGGCAGGCGCCCGACCACAAATCAAGTCGTCCACCGTATTTGTTTGTGTGTTTGTTTATTTACCTGTTTACCCTGTGGTTGAAACGTCCCACCGAGGCTGAGAGCTCCTCCTCCTCTCTCTCTCTCTCTGTCTCTCTGTCTCTCTCTCTCTCTCTGTCTCTCTTTCTCTCCTCCTCTCTCTCTCTCTCTGTCTCTCTTCTCTCTCCTCCTCTCTCTCTCTGTCTCTCTTTCTCTCCTCTCTCTCTCTCTCTGTCTCTCTCTCTCCTCCTCTCTCTCTCTCTCTCTCTCTCTCTCTCTCTCCTCCTCTCTCTCTCTCTCTCTCTCTCCTCCTTCTCTCTCTCTCTCTCTTTCGCTCTCCTCCTCCTCTCTCTCTCTCTCTTTCTCTCTCTCTCTCTCCTCCTCTCTCTCCTCCTCTCTCTCTCTCTCTTTCGCTCTCCTCCTCCTCTCTCTCTCTCTCTCTCTCTTTCTCTCGCTCTCCTCCCTGGAGGCAAACGAGAGTTTTCTAAGTGAGAAGAAGAGAAAAGAAAAAACTGCATAAAGTGATGCACACACACACACACACACACACACACACACACACACACACACACACACACTGAGTTCATTGGAAGGGGTTTGTGGTTCAGTGAGCTCAAGAGGAAGAAGAGTTTAGGAAGAAGACGAGTTTAGGAAGAAGAAGAGTGCAGGATCGTTCTCTCTCAGTTCACTACAGGGTGTTCTATCGTTCTCTCTCAGTTCACTACAGGATGTTCTATCGTTCTCTCTCTCTCTCAGTTCACTACAGGGTGTTCTATCGTTCTCTCTCTCTCTCAGTTCACTACAGGATGTTCTATCGTTCTCTCTCTCTCTCAGTTCACTACAGGATGTTCTATCGTTCTCTCTCTCTCTCAGTTCACTACAGGATGTTCGCCATGACGCCGCAGATGGAGCCGGTGGAACGAGACCCAAAGACCAAGTCTGAAGCCTCCATCGCCATCGAGCTTGTGGTAAAAGTCTTTAGTCAACTCAAATAAAACAGTGAATGAATGAATGAATGAACGAATGAATGAGTGAATCCTCTCTCGACTGGACGTCTGGATGATAAAAGCGTCTTTCCTCCAGACCCCTGACGGCATCATTCTGTCCATCGATACCGCCGTCTCTCTGAACTCAGGGATCCACTCCGACCACTACCTGCTGCCTGAAATCGTGAGGTGAGGATTTCATGTCGTTTTAGTCGTTTATAAATTCACCTTTTTATTTTTCCGTTATCACAGAACCTAACAAGTTTAATTCACTCTGAAACCGCAACGTCCACAACAATTTGACCTTTATTTTTTCTTTTTTTCTTTTTTTAAGATTTCATGCCAAATAATGACAGAAATGACACTTAAGCAATAATGTAACCTGACACGTGAATTTTTTAAATTGTTTTAAATATAATAATAACTGATTAGTTCACTGGCTGGCCATCAAAAAAAAAAGCATTTGAAATTGTATCACCTGCGATCTAATGTGAATGGACGAATACACAACTTAGACTGTATTTCTTTAAAATAGTTGTTTGTTTGTTTTTTGTTGTTTTTTCTTGTGCAGTTTGATTATTGAAAATAGAAATAGAGGATATTGATATCGAATCACTGAGGACACAAACTATGTCGCACTATCAGTTATGGAAAAATAGAAGAGATTTGGGTGAGCATAAACAACCAACAGAGAACTAAATTAAATTAAATAAAATAAAATAAAATTTAATTTAATTTAATTAAACTAAACTAAACTAAACTAAACTAAACTAAACTAAACTATACTAAACTAAACTAAATTAAATTAAATTACATTACATTACATCACATTACATTACATTAAATTATAGAAGTACTTTATTAATCCCAGAAGAATATCCTTGGCTGCCATACACCGTGCTCTGTGTGTCCAGTGGGAGCAGATTGTGGTTCAGCGTCTTGCTCAAGGACACTTCGTCACATGTCAGAGGGCAATGAGGAATCGAACATGCAGCCGTCCAACTGAAGGATTAAAAAAATTGGGGGGGGGGAGAACGTGACTCTTAAATTACTTTACTGACAATTACTACACTATTGGCTTTATTACATTTGAAATAACTGCAATAGTCAAGTTATTGGTAATTATTACCTATAACTCAACTTATTGTGTGTGTGTGTGTGTGTGTGTGTGTGTGTGTGTGTGTGTGTGTGTGTGTGTGTGTGTGTGTGTGTGTGTGTGTGTGTGTGTGTGTGTGTGTGTGTGTGTGTGTGTGTGTGTGTGCGCAGCCCTGGCCTGTGGAAGTTGGTGGCCAAGTTCCAGAGTAATCCACAGCAAAGCTACTCAGCAGACTTTGAGGTTAAAGAATACGGTGAGCGTCTCCTCTTGCCTCCACCGTTCCAGCGTCTGCGAATACGTTTTATTTATTTATTTATTTATTTTAAATGGTGTATTTTTTAACAGTGCTTCCCAGTTTCGAGGTGAAACTCAAGCCGCTGGTGCCGTTCTTCTACGTGGACAGCGACGACCTGACGGTGGAAATCAGAGCCACGTGAGTTTGGGTTCAGGCCGGATGGTCGGAGTCAAGTGAAGCGGCGGCGGCAGCGGCGGCGACAGCGGCGGCGTCCGTGTGATTAAACAAACTCCCGAGGAGCTTCGATCCGTCTCCCTCTTGTGGTTTCAGGTATCTGTTTGGTAAAGAGGTGGATGGGACGGCTTACGTGGTGTTTGGAGTGATGCAGGGCGGACAGAAGAAGAGCCTGCCAGGCTCGCTCCAGAGAGTTCCCGTAAGTTCACGTTAGTCCTCATCCTCATGTCGCAGAGTGGAATTAGTTAGGGTCCGACTCGCATTATATTTCTGCTAAAAAAACAAAAACTATTACGCTCGGGGCAGCACTTCCTCGTATTAAAACTGCGGCGGGACAAACGCTCAAGTGTTTTCATTGATTTACACAATAACGCTCTGCTATTTCACATTATGACATAAGAGGGGCTTATCAATGTAAAATTTAGATCTGTATTTCAGTTAAAAACTAACCTGTGGTGTCCCGCAAGGTTCAGTTCTGGGCCCAGATGTATTCCCACTTTATTTAAGAGACACCTCTACCATGTCAGATAAGTTAGCATTTGTCACTATAATAAAGATTTGGCCATTAAAGTACCAATTGAGTGTTTTGGGGGAAAAAATGGTTTAAATTAAATTAAATTAAATTAAATTAAATTAAATTAAATTAAATTAAATTAAATTAAATCAAAGTAAATTAAATTAAATTAAATTAAATTAAATTAAATTAAATTAAATTAAATTAAATTAAATCAAATCAAATCAAATCAAATCAAATCAAATCAAATCAAATCAAATCAAATCAAATCAAATCAAATCAAATCAAATTAAATCAAATCAAATCAAATCAAATCAAATCAAATCAAATTAAATTAAATGAAATTAAACCATTAATATTTACCATTAATAATCTTCTTTTCCCACTGTAAAACAGTCATTTTGTGAGGTAAAGTGTGCTGGTCGCAACCAGTAATGTTGAAAAAAAAAAAAAAAAACGCAGAATGTTTTCGATGAAATAAAACCAATAATTACAGCAAATCTCATTTGAGTCGGGATTTTTTTGGGGCTGTGACTAAAACGGGTCGGCGGGACCGAACGTTTCCCAGGATGCATTTCTCACTGCTGTCTGTGGCGTCAGGTGACGACGGGGAAGGGGCAGGTGACGCTGAAGAAGGAGCACATCACCCAGACGTTCCCCAAGATCATGGACCTCGTCGGAGACGCCATCTTCGTGTCGGTCAGCGTGCTGACGGAGAGCGGTAAGGAGAGAGAGAGAGAGAGAGAAAGAGAGAGAGAGAGAGAGACCCGGTCCGGCCCGGGTTCCAGTTCCACCTGGACCGCCGGTGGTGGTGCTGCGTGACGCTCAGTCCTTCGCCTCCTGCTGCAGGGAGCGAGATGGTGGAGGCGGAGATCAGAGGCATCCAGATCGTCACGTCGCCCTACAGCATCCACTTCAAGAAAACCCCCAGATACTTCAAACCGGGGATGTCCTTTGACGTGACGGTGAGACGCTTTCATCCATTAGAATATTGGATCGCAGGAGCTGCATTCAGAATCTGCTGTGTCTGTGTGAGCTGGACTGGCTCCGCCCACACACGCCCCGGGGCGTGTGTGGGCGGAGCCAGTCCAGCTCACACAGACACAGCCCACACACTAGAGCAGAGCTGCCTGATTGTGGGAGGAGTCAAACGGGGAGGAGTCTACCTTGATTGTGATTGGCTAAACCCCCCCCCCCCGATGACACTATATAGGGTTTGATTTCTGATTGGCTGCTTGGAGCAACACACTTTTTAAAACCCGGAACAAGCCGGGGAGAGAGAGGACACACTTTCTACACTTCTGGGGCGTCAGTCCAGATTAGTTCTGTCGGAGAACCTTTAGAAAGTGAATATTGCACAATATTATAGATCAATTCTAGATCTTGACAATAAATGCTCATCATAATATGAAGTAGCCGAATATATTTTGGATTTCTAGCGGCATGTGGCCAAATGTTTTCTGCATCAAAAGCTGTAAATAATCTAATAAATATCCACTGCAATCTGTAAATTGCAATGCACGTGTGTTCATGGTATAATAGCATTGAAATTACAGCTCTAAATAACTCAAATTTGTTTGTAGCAGTAAAACTTGTTCAACTTAATGAAGACAGAGTTCTTTTATATCTATTTATATTGAAAATGAGGAGATTTTAGAAGGGTTGGGTAATTGTAGACATTTTATTTGTAGTCTTAGCTTTTTAGCTTATTTAACCTTTTTTTTTTTTATAGTACATTTCCAGGTGGTGTTTATATAGAGGAAATCTCCGCAGCCTTGCGGGTTAGAGTCGGGGTCTGATGGTGTTTTTCTCTTCTGATGGCAGGTTGAGGTTCTGAACCCCGATGAGACGCCGGCTGGAGGCGTTCAAGTGTTGGTGAATCCTGGAAACACTCAAGGCGTCACCGGGAACAACGGCGTTGCTAGGCTGACCGTCAATTCGCCGGGAAACATCCAAAGACTCGACATCACGGTTCGTCCAGGAGGGTTTGATTATTATCTCTGCAAATGGAAGCAGAAATGTGCATCAACACCACGTTTTGTTTTTTTTAATTATTATTTTAGTGATAACTGTATTCATGTAGCATCTTTCAGACATAAAATTGAGCTTAAACTGTTTCACAATTTCACCATGAGAACAAATATGTTATTTATTTATGTTATATGATTTTGTTATATTTGTTTGTTTAGTTAGTTATTTGTTTGTATATTTGTATTAACTTGATGCAGGCAAATGGAAACGAATACAAAATACAGATACGTACTGAAAAAAGGACATAAATCAATAGATAGATAGATAGATAGATAGATAGATAGATAAAATAGATAGATAGATGATATATATTAGATAGATAGATAGATATATTAGATAGATAGATAGATAGATAGATATAATAGATAGATAGATGATATATATTAGATAGATAGATGATATAATAGATAGATAGATAGATAGATAGATAGATAGATAGATAGAAAATGCATTTATATTTATTTCAATTTTTTAAATATATATATATATTTTATTTTGTAAATAATAATCCAAGATATAAGACTTCCCCTGCTCCCTGTAGAAATGATTTTCTTGGTGCTGGTTCCTTCCAGGCCAGTACCGATCAGGCGGGCATGGTACCGGCAAGGCAGGCGCGGGCGACCATGACCGCACATGCGTACACCACCACCACGGCCAGATACATCCACATCGGTGAGAAACGCAAACAACAGCAACGTGAGACAGTCGAGTGTAAAAGTGCCGACGCTGCACGACGAGCACTCATCCCTTGCGTCCCCCAGGCGTGGACTCGGCAGCAGTGGAAATAGGGGACAACCTGAAAGTCAACCTGAACTTCAACCAGGTGCCGGCGGACCAGCGAGACATCACGTACCTGGTGAGTTCCGCTTCCCTGCCCGCACTCTTGACTCAGGCGTGCGTCGGCTCAGCGCTGAACCCCCTCCCCCCCCACCGGCTGTCTTCAGGTCCTGGCCAGGGGTCAGCTGCTCAAGTTCGGACGCTACCACACGCGAGGACAGACGCTGATTGCCCTGAACATCCCCGTCACCAAAGAGATGCTGCCGTCCTTCCGCATCGTGGCGTACTACCACCCGAGTGACAACGAGGTGGTGTCGGACTCCGTCTGGGTGGACGTGAAGGACGCCTGCATGGGGACGGTGAGACGCCGGCGTCCCGGTCCGCAAACGGCGCGAGTGAGAGGACAGTACGAGTCCCGCTTCATTCGCCGCTTCCGTTCTCTCCACGCTTGCAGCTGAAGCTGGAGCAGGTGCGTCCGGCCGCGTCCTACCTGCCCCGCAAGATGTTCAACCTGAGGGTCACCGGGGACCCCGGGGCCGTCGTGGGCCTGGTGGCCGTGGACAAGGGCGTCTACGTCCTGAACAACAAGCACCGCCTCACGCAGAAAAAGGCAACGTCTTTAATTCTTCAAACAGAAATACACACACACACACACACACACACACACACACACACACACACACACACACACACACACACGCACACACACACAAATGTACGGCAACTGAAAGGCTGCATGACAAAATGACCAAATCACCAGAATCCTATATATTTTATGATTCATGGCTCTTAATAGTGCCTTTTCGTGGTTTTCCCTCAAATCACGGGCATCGAAACAAATCTTATCTTAAAGTTTAGCTCAAGTTTTCATGTTTTAAACAGATTCGTATCTGACAGACGGAGGCTTCCTCCGCGTTACATTCCCTGTTTCCTGTGCAGCGTCGTCCTGAACGGTGTGTGTTTCCCTGGCAGATATGGGACAAGGTGGAGGAGCACGACACCGGCTGCACGCCAGGCGGAGGCAAGGACAGCATGGGCGTCTTCTACGACGCGGGACTGGTGTTTGAGACCAACACGGCTTCAGGGACCGCTTACAGACAAGGTGACAAAGCGTATCTCTCGTCTATATATATATATATATATATATATATATATATATATATGCTGCATACAAACACAAAAGGAAAAACCACACGTCCTCGTTAAACGTTGAGAAATCGATGAAACTTGAGGACAGTGACTCGTCAAATCAGGACTAGATTTCTTCCGTACACATAGATGAAGCCACAGTGCAAGGTTTCGTATCGTCCAAAATATTTGCAGGGTTAGGGTGGGGGTTAGTGTCAGGGTCAGGGTTAGGGTTAGGTTGGGGGTTCGGGTCAGGGTCAGGGTTAGGGTTAGGGTTAGGTTGGAGGTTACGGTCAGGGTCAGGGTTAGGGTTAGGGTTAGGTTGGGGGTTCGGGTTAGAGTTAGGTTGGGGTTAGGGTCAGGTTGAGGGTTAGGGTTAGGATTCGGGTCAGGGTTAGGGTTAGGGTTAGGGTTAGTCTCATGTTTCATGGAGAGATTGAGTCCAGGTGAACCCCATCATGTTTTTTGGGGGTGTTTTTTTTTTTTTTACCAATTACCAAGTCTTGCCCTCGCTTCCATTCCTGAGCGAGAATCCAGCAGGGCGAGGAGGTGAAAAGAGGCAGTGACGCTAAACAAGAACACGTTTACTCGAATACCATATGTATGAATACCAACAGGCAAAGGGCATTACACACACACACACACACACACACACACCTTCTGGTTTTGTTTGTTGGCTGCAAGAATCATTTCGAAGATCCTCTTCGCTTCGTGTGTTTTCAGAGCTGAAATGTGCGGCGCCTCAGGTGGCGAGACGGAAGCGAGCGCCGACTATCATGGAGGTCACCACCACTTTAGGTGAGAATCACGAATCATTGTCGGGTTCACTTTGTTCTGTCCAAGTCACACTTGTAGTCATACAGTCTTTGCGTTGAGGCGGCGAAAATCTATTCATAGGGCACCGGTCAAACACGTGGCGATTCACAGTGTTAAAGAAACACAGAGCGATACATGAAAACAGGCGATCGAGAGTCTTAATCTCCAGATTTGTCAATATTCCACTGAGTCTTCCCCTTAGCCACTCGCCAAACAATCTACTTTGGGACCAACGTAGATCTTTTGGATCAACTTTACACTGCAACTTTTCCCAAAAGGGATTTTGTCGTCCTGAATCACCGACAAATATTACGTCTTCTCGCCACCGAACCAAAGACGTCACGCCGTTCTGGGTACCTTCACAAACATCGGACTCGCTCTACGTTGTCTAACAGAAATATTACATTAACCCTACATGAGCGGAGGAACTCCTTGCATCGAGTGTATAAATAATGAATTCTTACATGAGCGGAGCAAACAGTTCACTGCATCGACTGAAAATGTAACCTGTCGATCAACTTCATTGAGAAACTGACAGCAAACAGACATGATTTCTCAACCTCTGATTTGCCTCACAATCCAATTTAATTCAATCTTAAGCTGTTATAGCCTTTTTTTAAATTAAAATCAGTTAAAGTATAAAGTAAATATTACGTCCCGGTATCTCAGAAAAACATGGGACCCGCTCTGCGCACCCAACGTGGAAATTCTACTTCGTCGCTTCAATTCGGTAACAGTTTTTTTTTTTATTTCCTCGCAGTTGACAAGTACAAGGCGGACAAGCTGCAAAAGGAGTGTTGCATGGACGGCATGCGGGAGACGCCGGTGCCGTACACCTGTGAGCGCCGCAGCGAGTACATCGTGGACGGGCCGGCCTGCGTGGAGGCCTTCCTGGACTGCTGCCGGGAGATGACGAGCCAGCGCGCCGACAGGAAGGAGTACAGCCTCAAGCTGGCTCGCAGTAAGAGGCGGAGCCTCAGCTAGCGGGCCGCCGCCGCCGTCCCGCCGACCGATCGGGCCGAAGTGACGCGGTTTTCTTGGTCTCCTCCAGGTGTGGAGGACGACGAGAGCTACCTGGACAGCATTGAAATCGACACTCGCACCAACTTCCCGGAGAGCTGGCTGTGGACCGACATCGACCTGCCGGCGTGTCCCGCCGGGACGCCGTGGTGAGTCGGCCGCACGGCCACAAACCGCCGACGCTCAAATTTTGCCCGACGCCTGTTGACGGGTTCCCATCGCTCGCTCAGAATTTTGGCACAAATATAACCCCATACAAATGTGACAGACACGGTTGTACACCAATCACAGAAATTCGGGGCGGGCGTTGAACTCTGATTGGTTGCTTCGGATTCTGGAAGTGACGAAGAAGAAGAAGAGGGAAAAACAAACTGCGAGGGAAAACAGAAATAAGGAAAACTAAAGATAATGATCCTGGATTACAACATGTTTTCCCCCGCAGTTTGTTTTTCCCTCTTCTTCTTTTTCTTCTTCGTTGGTTATGAGGAACTTCCAGAATCTGAAGTAACCAATCAGAGTTCAACGCCCGCCCCAAATTTCTGTTATTGGTGGACAACCGTGTCTGTCACATTTGGGCTTTGCACATTCTGAGCGAGCGCACAGCAGAACTTGAGTGGACGTGGAGAGATTTGAGCGAGCGAGAGAGAGAGAGAGAGAGAGAGGTTAAGCGCAGAGGAAGAATTTTAGCGCAGAAATGATTTTTGAGCGCAATCTCAAGTTTTTCTTTGCACAATTTAAATATTTCCTCAAAATGCTATTAGTGTGCTACACAATTCATTTTTTTGCGCTCAAATTTTCCCATCGCTCGCTCAGAATTTTGGCACGAATATAACCCCATAGACGGTCCGTGTTTCCCCCCCCCTATGTCGTGTTGCAGCAAGCCCACGTCCCTGGAGAAGAACGTCCCGCTGCCGGACTCCATCACGACGTGGCAGTTCACCGGCATCAGCTTGTCGCAGACTCACGGTGCAGATTCCCGCCGCTCGGCGCCCCACGTGTTCCGCTGCCGCCTCCCCGCCGCTCGGCGTCTCTGACGCCGGCTGCTTCCTTCCCGTAGGGATCTGCGTGGCGGAGCCGCTGGAGGTCATCGTCTGGAAGGAGTTCTTCATCGACCTTCGCCTGCCGTACTCCGCCGTCCGCGGCGAGCAGCTGGAAATCAAGGCCATCCTCCACAACTACAGCCCCGACCCCATCACCGTACGTTAAGTCTGGATCATTCAGGGCGTCAGTTCATGTTTTTTCCTCCCAGTGAGACAAAAGGGGAATTGTTTTAAACATTTTCAAGTTTGGGGTTTTTGTTTTTTTTGTCCGATCAATTGAAAAAGAGATTATTTAAGGCATTATTTAATGTCATTTATTACAGAGCTTTATCTCTTGCTGGTCCGTTTTAGTTGCTTTGCGTGACGTATAATATAATCGCCAGGCCTACGGAGGCCCAGAAGGGCCAACGGCACAACACAACAACAATAAGCTTGTGCTGCCCTGTTGTACGCTTGGCCCCTCTGGGCCTCCGTATCAAATGTCATTAAACAAGAAGGCCGTTGCTCGGCTAATCCCCCGCCGGAGGGCTTTATATTTTCTCACAAAGCCAGCTCTAAGGCAGCACACTTGGTACACTAGAGGGTGTTCCATGGTTCCATGGGTCCTAGTAGATCATTATGTAGAATCTGAAAGGTCTTCTTCATAAGCTATGTCAAAATACGTCTCCAGAGCCCAAAAGGTGTTTTTTATGCACTTAGTGACCCTGTGACCTGATATGCAAATTAGGTCATGGTCACCATGGTGCCCCTTCTCCCCAGGTGGAGTGTCCATGTGTGAAGTTTGGTGACTGTGGGCCCAGGAACTGCTGAGAAATGAGGAGAAATGTTTATAGGAAAATACATGTATTGTGCAACCATGACGAGCAAACTTCAGACCCTACCAATCATCAAGGTCAAGGTCAGGTCACTTGGTGCACTGGAGGTTATCCCTGGAGTGTGTATCATGTGTGTATAACATTTCAGAGCCCTAGCTCAAAAACCTAGGCCTCCAGAGCCCAAAATGTGTTTTTAAGCACTTTGTGACCCTGTGACCTACTTAATATGCAAATTAGGTCAAGGTCACCATAGTATCCCTTCCCCCTCTGAGATGTATCCACATGTGAAGTTTGGTCACTGTGGGCCCAGGGGTTGCCGAGATATAGGTAGAAACGTTCGAACGGACGGACGTACAGACGTACGTACGGAGACTGTTTCAAGATCCCCTTTCGGGGCCTATCAGCCACGGCGGGGGATAAAAACAACAACAACAACAACAACAAAAAATGACACAGTCCTTTATTTACGAAAAGCAGCAGGTTAAAGTGAATGTTTTTCTTTGGGTACGGCGAGACGAGCCGCTCGCCATCGCCATAAACGTTTGAGATGCGTCTTGTTCGCTCAATCTTTGAAGAACACGCGCCGCCGTCTAAAACTTTCCACGCGGCTTGGTCTCTGCGTCGCTCCTCCAGGTGCGGGTGGAGCTGACGGAGGAGCAGCACGTGTGCAGCGCGGCGTCCAAGCGTGGACGCTATCGACTGGAGGTCAACGTGCCGGCCCAGAACACCCGAGCGGTGCCCTTCGTCATCATCCCCATGAAGGAGAAGGAGGTGCAGATCGAGGTCAAGGCGGCCGTCAAGGACTCGTCGCTCACCGACGGCATCATGAAGACGTTGCGGGTGGTGGTGAGAGACGTCGTCTGGGTTTGGGGGACGCTTGAGACGTCCTGCACGTCTGGTTTCACTTGGATACGGATTATATACAGTTATTTAAAAAAAAACGTTAACAAAAATGGCAGCAGCTGATTTCATGCAACAACAACAACAACAACAACAAAAAAGCTAGAATAAGTAGAATAGAAGTTACAATATTGATGAGACGGAATTGTAATTATATAAGTAATATTAGATATACAGGGATAACGGATGACTGATAAAATAGAGAATAAAATAAGAAAACACAAAGAGGAGTGAATGAATGAATGAATTTTATTTCGCACATGTATATAGAAAATATGGAACTATTTGTACATACAAAAGAAAGAAAAAGTAAAAAAAATTAAATAAACATAGAGCCAATACATAGCAAATCACTGCACATTGTTCGTAAAAGGTGGGAAGAAGTACAAAACCTTTTTAATTTCTCACCCCTTATTATATATATATATATATATATATATATATATATATATATATATATATATATATATATAGTTTAGTTTGTACACAGATATCCTTATAATTGCATAATACAGCTCTATAAATATGTACCGTATATACAGTTCATACATATATATATAAATGTATACTATATACACACTTCATAAATATCTATATAAATATATAATTACCAAACTAAAAACCAATACACGTACATATGCACATAAAAAAAACTATCCCCATAAATAAATACATACTATATATATACTTAGTCACAATCCAACAATCAACACTATTTAAATGAGTGTTGAAAAGTGATATTTGACGCTGGTCCGTGTTGTTTTCCCAGCCTCAAGGCGTTCTCATCAAGAGTCCTCAGACCATCATTCTGGATCCTGCCAGCCAAGGTGCGCTTGAGTTCGTCACTTCAGAACCACCGATTAACGCTTTAGCAACACCACCCGTCTGACCGCTGCTTCTCCACCCAGGCGGAAGACAAGAGGAAACCCTCAACAGTCAAATTCCCAAGAAGGATTTGGTTCCCAACTCGCCGACCAGCACACACATCTCCGTGACGGGTGAGCCGAGTCGGCAAAAAGGGTTTTTTCAGCCACGTTAGCAAATAGTCTGACTTACTATTATGCCTGTAGATTTAAAAGCAGCCATTCGGTGCAGACTCTTCAGGGCTCCGCTTTCATTACAATTGTTTTTGTTGTTTGTTTTTTTTTGCATAAGTGCAAGTTAAAAGCAGCAAGCAAGTGCTCTCACTGAAAAGAAGAGAGCAACTTTTAATTTTCAGCTGTTTTTGTACCTGATTTTAAAGGTTTAAACCTTTTTTTAGGCATTTTTTTAGACAATTTGGACATCTTACCTGTTTTAACCATTTTGACTCTTTTTGAAGCAGTTTTGCGGGGGTTTTCCTCTATTTTAAGTTTTTATTTTCTCTGTTAGAAATCCTAGTCATTTTAGGGTTTTTTAAGCTGTTTTAGCGACGGTTTCTTTTTCCCTATTTTAAGGTTTTTTCTGTTAGAAATTCGAATCATTTTAGGGTTTTTAAGCTGTTTTAGCGAGGGTTTCTTTTTCCCCGATTTTAAGATTTTTTTTCTGTTATTTTACGATTTATTTTTAAAGCTATTTTAGCAGGTTTTCCTCCCCATTTCTTGTGGGTTTTTTTTATTTTTCCCAATTTTAACCATTTTAGTTGATAAAAAAAAAAAAAACAACTTTTAGCCAAGAGTTGAAAGTATTTTTAGAAATGACTTTATGTATATATTATATTATATAAACATTAAAATGTATATTGTTTATATGTTTATATTATATTATATAAACATTTATATTTATAAACATAAAAAATTAAGATAAAATCTTCGTCTGGGTAGAATTCAGTGAAATCTTGACGGAGCCATTGGCTCCGTCTTCCTGATGAATGTTTCCAGATATGATCACTCCCCAAGTAAACGTGGCGCTTGTGTGTGTGTGTGCGTGTGTGTGTGTGTGTGTGTGTGTGTGTGTGTGTGTGTGTGTGTGTGTGTGTGTGTGTGTGTGTGTGTGCAGGGAGAGAAAACATCGCAGGCCTGGTGGAGAACGCCATCAGCGGGAAGTCGATGGGAACCCTGATCTACCAGCCGTCCGGCTGCGGCGAGCAGAACATGATCCACATGACTCTGCCGGTCATCGCCACCATTTACCTGGACAGAACCAACCAGTGGGAGGCGGTGGGCTTCCAGAAGCGTGACGAAGCCCTCCAGCACATCAAGACCGGTGGGCCTCGGAAGAAAAACCCCCAAATATGGCGTGTGAAACGCCAAAAAAAAAAAAAAAAAAACCCGCACATTTGGCAACGGAGTCATTGAGGCGTCTGTGTTTCTCGGTTCTGTCCAGGCTACAATCAGCAGTTGACGTACCGTACAAAGGGCGGGTCCTTCACCGTGTGGCCCGGCCGCCCCAGCAGCTCCTGGTGAGACGCCCACGTCTCCGGTCTATGCTTCACGACCCTTCAACCGCTACGCCGCCATTCCCATTCAAGTACACGCGTACGATTTTTTTTTTTGATCGATCTGCCGCCCCCCTTCCCCCCTTCCCGCCAGGCTGACGGCGTACGTCGCCAAGGTGTTGGCCATGGCTCACACGCTGGCGGCGGTGCAGGACGACATCATCTGCGACGCCATCAAGTACCTGATCCTCAACGCGCAGAACCCCGACGGCATGTTCCGGGAAGTGGGAACCGTGGCCCACGGGGAAATGATTGTGAGTTGGATGCCCCCCCCCCACGAGACGACCATCGATTTTCTCTTTTAAAAAAAAATCGACGTGAACATCGACGTGTCTGCGCAGGGAGACGTGAAGGGCGCCGACTCCGACGCCTCCATGACGGCCTTCACCCTGATCGCCATGCAGGAGTCGCGGCAGATATGCGGCGCCACTGTGAACGTGAGTATCGCGGCGAAAGTATCGCGGCGAAAGTATCGCGGCGAGCGGCCATGCAGGCTTTTCGCTCAGATTTCATTCACTTACTGGCATTAAACTGTGGAGACGGTAGAACTGTTCACACATTTTAGAGTCGAAGGAAATAGAAACATTAAATCAGTCTCACTTCGTAAGTTTGTCCGCGACTTGGCTTTATTTATGTGCGTTACTATTCTCATCAGTGATCACGCGTCAGGTCTGCTAAAGCCTCTCAACCCTGTATATCCAATAAAACCCATAACTGTTCAATGTGAATGTGTTCTATATGAACGATTAAATTAAATTAAACCTCACAACAGAGAAATGGCTGAAGGTAGGATCATTGTCATTTCAAGTATATATATATATTTTAAATTTTCCATAAAAAATGGTGAAATTAGGGATTCTCAGGTTCGTACTGTTGTTCCAACCATGATCTCAAACACTCAAGTCACAAAATGTCCACTGACGGTTGTTCAGACTCAGGCGGCAGCGAGCAGCAACACACCCCTATTCCAGGAAGTTCTTCCCTTTAATAATGACTCCACACTCGTACAGCTGCCACACAAGCCGCTCAACCTCCGCCGGCCTCGTGCCGCCGTCGTACTTTGACAGTACGACGGGCCGAGGAGGTGGAATCCAACCCGCAGCCCCGCGGAACCCCCGCCTCCCCCTCCGCTGGTGTTTAACGTCCCGCTTCACGTTTCCAGAGTCTGCCCAACAGCATTGACAAGGCCGTGGCGTACCTGGAGGGCCGCCTGGACACCCTCGCCAACCCGTACGCCGCCGCCATGGTTTCCTACGCACTGGCCAACGAGGGGAAACTCAACCGCGAGGTCCTCTACAAATTCGCTTCCCCGGGTGTGTTCATCACACATGTCAATATCCACCAAGCCAGCATTTTATTCTCATGATTTTCTGCATTTTATCAATGATATTATTATTATTATTATTATTATTATTATTATTAAAGCTCAGTGGTTTTGTCTTTCAGAGCTGTCTCACTGGCCGGTACCTAAAGGACATAAATACACACTGGAGGCCACAGCGTACGCTCTTCTGGCTCTGGTCAAGACCGAGGTAAACAAAATCAGAGATTGACAACATAATAAACACACGATAAACCTCTGTGACCCCCCCCCCCAATTAAAAATGTATATTTATACACTTTTAATATGAATGCTTGAAGGTAGTTGTTTTGTGGCCTAAATGAATAAAAACAAAGGAAAAAAAAAAGGTGTACCTCTTAAAATAAAGAGGTACTTTTTAATCAAAATACAGTTGATTTTTTTTAAGTCTACTTCTTTATCTCCTGTTTACATAACAGGTAGGCTGCAGTTCTGGTAATAATAGCAATAATAATAATAATAATAATTATTATTATTATTATTAATAATAATAATAATAATTATTATTCATATTATTATTATAATACTAGATTTTATTTGTAAAGCACTTAACATTTAGGCCATTACAAAGTGCTGAAAAGTAAAAAATAAATAAATAAATAAATAAAATTTTGGTCAGTAAAAAAGTGTTAAAAGCTTATCAGTTCATTTAGTGATGAAAGGAAAACTATAAAAGGCTTTAAAAAAACAACAACAACAAAAAAAAACCTTCAGGGTTTTGTTTCCGTCCTGACTGTTTTACAATATCTTGTATTGAAGAGACACTGATGTGGCGAAATCAGAACGATGATCAGATAGACTGAGAGCAGATGTGATTTAATAGGCAGATTTTAATTCTTCCTCATTCGTTTCCACACAACGCCGTCACCGTCCTCCCTCTGCGTCCACGAAGGCGTTTGAAGACGCCAGGCCGGTGGTGAGGTGGTTCAACCAGCAGCAGTTTGTGGGCGGAGGCTACGGATCAACTCAGGTACTGTAAAAAGACAGTCTGTTCCCCGGCTTCGTCCTTTACCGTCAAGCTCGTTCACCGCCTTGGTGCTCACGCTCCCCCCCCCCCCCCCCCCCCCCCTTGCCGCCTGCAGTCCACAGTCATGGTGTACCAGGCAGTGTCCGAGTACTGGATCAACGCGAAGGAGCCGGAGTACGACCTGAACGTGGACGTCCTGCTGCCGGGCAAGTCAAAGCCTGATAAGATCAACCTGAACAGAGAAAACCACTACAGCACAAGGACGTCCAAGGTGGACACACACACACACACACACACACACACACACTTCCATGTGTGCGTTGTCTTCTCACCGCTCTTTGTGTGCGCGACAGATCAATGACATCAACCAGGACGTGAAGGTGACGGCCACGGGATCGGGGGAGGCGACCGTCAAGGTGAGATATGAGCTCCGTGTCTTCCAAAAATGTCCTAATAAACATTCGTCTCGATGTTTCCATAAACTGCCACGTGGTCTTTCAGATGGTGTCCTTGTATTACGCTCTGCCCAAACAAAAAGAAAGTGACTGTCAGAGGTTCAACATGTCGGTCGAGCTCCTCCCAAGTAATCTCTACGTCCCACGTCCTCCTCTCTACTTGTCTCCACGTCCACGTGTCGTCCGTTCTCCTCTAAAATCTGACATCTTTGTTTTTCTCAGAGAAAATGGACCAGGACGAGAAGGTATACCAGCTGAGAATTACTGTGTTGTAAGTGTCTCGCGCACGCGTCTGGTCCCGCGCCCCGATGGACCAGGTTTTAATCTCCCGTCCTTCTTCCTGTCGTTACTCTCCTCATCTGCTTCCCATCCTCTGCCGTGTGCAACAGGTACAACAGCAAAGAGCGAGATTCCACCATGGCCATCTTGGACATTGGCTTATTGACGGGCTTCACTGTGAATACTGACGACTTGGACAAGGTGAGACATTTGACAGACGTCCATTTTCAACGACGTTTAAAAGTTTGACGCCTTCAGGGTCCATCCACACGACAAAAAAACGATAAAACGATCTTTGTTCTCCCCAGCGTTTTCCAAAATAAACCTCCGTCCACACGTCACTCAGAACTCTGCTCAACACGAGACTTCAGGTCCTGTAGTACAAATGCCAGGCCTTTAGGGGCGCTGTGACTCACCAAACACACCAAAAACGCAGAAGAAGACAGAGCACATAGAACTTTAGAAGTAGATTCCTGCTCATAAACCTGTATATAACTCTAGTTCTATAGGTCTATGGCCCGCTCTTCCTGCTGCCGGCGTCATAGACGTAAAACACTAGATGCCGCACAGCCTATCAGCGCCTGTTGACGCGACGTGCCTCCAGCGCCGCCATCTTGGAGAGGTCTCCTGCTCGTGCTGAACGTAAAGATCCCAGGATAGAAGATCCACAAAAACATTCGTAGCTCGCTTGCTAGTCCACGTAGCGACAGAAATAAAGTAATACCTCATTTAAAAGCTGAGGAGAAGCTCTATCCCGTGGAAGACTTTTCCCAACTCCCAATCATTTTTCCATGAGGTTTCCACTGAATAGAGCGTAGAACAATAGCACTGAATAGAACAATGTGGATTCAGTCCCGCAGTTTACATTCAGAACAATCAGGAAACCTGCTGCGTTCCTATTGGTTGGTCGGCAGGATCAGATCCCGGACGTAGAATCTCACACAGGAGGAAGATTAAACCGCACAAAAAAAAAACCAAAAAACAATGCAGGCTTCAAATTTGTGTGTCTGTGCAGCTGTCTAAAGGACGCGCCCGCACCATCGCCAAATACGAGATGAACAAGGCGCTGTCCGAACGAGGCTCGCTCATCATCTACCTCGACAAGGTATGGCCGTCTTTGTCCGCCTCATTGCCGCCCCTCCCCCCTCTGTCGGCGTTGTCCTCATGGCGTCCGCCATCGCTTCGCTCCCAACAGGTTTCTCACACTCGCCCGGAGGAGGTCAGTTTCAGGATCCACCAGACGCTCAAAGTGGGCGTCTTGCAGCCGGCGGCGGTGTCCGTGTACGAGTACTACAACCGTGAGTCTCCGACCCCCGGGCTCTTCTGTCCCCCGGCCGGCGCAACGTTCATTCCCCATTTTTGTTTGTTTGTTGCAGAAACGCAATGCGTGAAGTTCTACCACCCGCAGAGGGAAGCCGGTCAGCTCCTCAAGCTCTGCCAAGGCGACGACTGCACCTGCGCCGAAGGTGAACGAGATCCGGCGGGTCGGAGGAAACCGTGACGACGGCGGTCTCTTAGTCCGACGAGTCAAACGTCGTCCTCATTGTCTTTTTCGTTCTGCAGAGAACTGCAGCATGCAGAAGAGCGGCCAAATCAGCAATAACGAGCGCACCGCGAAGATCTGTGAGGCCACGCTCACCAGCAAAATAGAGTTCGGTAAGAAAACCATCCTGCGGTCAAAGTGTCTCTCGGTGCGGGGAAAGGATGCGCCGGGTGAAATGTCCCCTCTCGTCTCTACACAGCATACAAAGTGAGGCTGGAGGAGGTCGTGAACGATCTGGTCACAGACACTTACACCATGAGGATACTGGACGTCATCAAAGAAGGCGAGTATTTTAACTTTTTTAATACTTTTTTCTTTTTTTGTTTTTCTGCGCGTCGTTCACGAGTCTTACTGATGTCCTGAAGCTCAAGGAGCAGAAACGAGGAGAAGATGGCCATTTGAGGGAATGAAGTATCTATAGTGGGAAATTTTCTGAGATAAACGACGACTGCTCTCTCTCTCTACTGTTCTCTCTACCTCTCTCTCTACCTCTCTCTCTCTACCTCTCTACCTCTCTCTCTCTACCTCTCTCTCTCTACCTCTCTCTCTATCTCTCTACCTCTCTACTGTTCTCTCTACCTCTCTACCTCTCTCTCTATCTCTCTACCTCTCTCTCTACCTCTCTACCTCTCTCTACCTCTCTCTCTCTACCTCTCTACCTCTCTCTCTACCTCTCTACCTCTCTCTCTACCTCTCTACCTCTCTACCTCTCTCTCTACCTCTCTCTACCTCTCTCTACCTCTTGCTCTACCGCTCTACCTTTCTCTACAGCTCTCTACCTTTCTCTCCCTCTCTCTACCTCTCTCTCTATATACCTCTCTCAATTGCTCTACCGCTCTCAATTGCTCTACCTCTCTCTACCTCTCTCTCGCTCTCTCTCTCGTTACCTCTCTCTACCCAAACCAGGGTCTGTTTCTTGCCAATAACCCGAATCAAGGTTTGTAGCTCCCCACCCAATCTATCAATCTATCAATCTATCTATCTATCTATCCATCTCTCTGTTGCCCCTCCCCTCCCCTCTCCTTTCCTCTCCTCTCTTCTCCTCTCCTCTCCTCCACCCTCTCACTCCAACCGGTCAGCAGAATTCCTCCACCTCTGACTCTGGTTTCTACAAAGTTTTTTTCCAGTTCGAGGGAGTTTTTCTTTCCACAGTCTCAAATAAAACCTGCTTGCTCATGTGGAGCCGTTGGTTTTTTTTCTCCTTTTCTCTGTTAAAAGCACCGAGAAAACGACTGCGTTGTATTTGCTGCTTTACAAATAAAGTTGAGTGGAATTAATAATCTGACCTTCGCCGTGGCCGTGACCGCAGGAAACATCGACATCGGCCCCACGGGGAAACTCCGCACCTTCCTGGGCTACCGGCACTGCGCCGAGGCTCTGGCCCTCCTGAAGGAGAAAACGTACCTCGTCATGGGCTCGTCCAAAGACATCCACCGAGACGACAAGGCCCAGACGTACGTGCAGCCACACGTTGCCGCCATACGTTCGACCCCCCCCCTCCCACGCGAGCACGTCATCATGGTTTTTTTGGTTTTTTATTCCGCAGGTTTCGCTACGTGTTTGGCGAGAGGACCTGGGTGGAGTACTGGCCCACCACGGCGGAGTGCCAGGAGGCCGCACACCGCCCGTCCTGCGTGGGCCTGGAGGAGATGGTGGACCAGTACACCGTCTTTAAGTGTCAGGAATAGTGACGTCCACGTGAACTGTAAACCTTTACTTTGTAATGCATCTCTTGTATTTCCCACGTACCCTCGTGTGGGAGAATAAACTATATTGTCCATAAAACATTGTTTGTCTTGGGTTTGTTTTGTTTTTTTAAAGATTTTCTTTGCCCGTAAACCTTATAAATGGTATTTATTTCATGTGTATAGATCATCGTTGTTGCAGTGAAAAGATTTGACACCTTCATGGGACTGGTGTAAAAAGGCAGAATGTGGTAGATTCAAATTTGTTTCTTTATTTACAGCAGAAAATCTACTAGATAGGGAACGATAGAACCAATTCTGGAACCATTTAATTTAGCTTTAACGGTCCTTTATACCACTTTGTGGGGACAAATCCAGTCAGGACACTTCCTGGACACATACTTAAAAAAAAAAAAAATTGGTTGGAAGCTATGATTGTGTTTATAATCCTTCCAATATTAAATATTTATATAACTATGATTCATTGCAGCCAGGATGAATTGAGTGACTCTTATTGAACGATCCTTTCAATTAAAAGAAATATAAATATATATATATATATAGCTCAGCTGAAGGAACATCTGCCAGTTTGAAGTGAGATTGTGGCACAGACACATTATCTTGGCCATTTCATTTAATCCCTGTTTCCATGACAACATTTTCAAGCCAAAACAGAAAAAAACTTTACTGCCTTTTGTGTTTCGGTTTGCATGACGACAGCGCAGAAAGCACAATTCTCTGAAAATGGCTCTGGAAGTGGAAGTTATTGAAAAAGCGCCAACCCCGTCTCCATGGAAACACGACTTTCCTAAAACGCCGCTGCTCCTCATGTGCATCATGATCATTGTAGCTGATAGTCATAATTTATCTCAGTTTATACTATTATTGTCTTTTGTTACATGTTTCAGGTGTTTTGTGTGTTTGTGGGGCTTAAGGGTGCCGTCAACTTTTATTTTGAAAAGACCGCTTTTACCTTGATATGCTGGGTACTGCTGCGCCGTTCCGGAGAGTGAATGGAAAACCAGGAGAAGGTGAAGACGCACATGTTGCTGTATTAAGACAAACAGCGAAATTAAGGACCAGTTTAAGTGGTCACAAAGTTTGAAGTGTTCAAGAAACATCCGAAGACGAAAGATAATTCCCCCTTTACACGGCACGCAGCCAACGAGGTACTTAATGTGTTTTCTATATTCTACTTTTCTGAGTGTTTCATGTTTATGTTTACTTTGTTGATGTAATCATTAATACTGGATGGCTGTATGTGTGTATGTTATAGTTTTCACGGTGGATTTGGAGGGCTCTACAAATAAACCAGTACCAAGGAAGCCACTTGTGTTGTTCGTGCCTTGAGGGAGTTACAATCATATTAGCTGGTATTTCTGCACACGCTCAGTAGAGACAATCAGAACAACGTTTCCGTCCATACTCTCCTGGAACTTTTATTTTGAAAATCACCACAATAACAATCCCATTTTTAATGTTTAGAGCGGCTTGCTGTCGTGTGTAGTTTCATTACAAAATCAAACCAACTCCACCCACTAGTGGCCCAACATGAAAATTACACCACAATCTGTAATTAAACTCAGTTTAAGTCTAAGATAAGTTCAGCGGAAACAGAACTCCACACTACGTACAGCTTCTGTAAGGAATATATTAATAAAACAGTCCCGGCAAGAACAAAGCAGCAACAAAACCGCTGAGATACACAAACAACAAAGCGTAGAAAGGTCGTTTATTGTTTATTAAAAGTCATGAAGACGTCTGATCAGATGAGGCTAAAGCTAACTGCTAACTCCTCTTCTGCCCCACCATGTCCTCTTTTATTCATTTACACCAAAATATCAGGTTTGGATGGTTTATCAGGGAACTATTAAGCATGTATTTAAATTTTCATTGTGTTTTGAGTGGAATCCTGCTGCACAGGACTCTGATCTGCCGTCTTTATGGGATTCTTATGTTTAATTCATCCAGTTAGACTTGAAAAGACTCTTTTACTTGTCTAATTTCAATTTTTATTCAAAAGAGGGCAATATTTTTATTATTATTTGAATCCAGAGATGTTACTGTTATTTTAGGAATTATAAAGCTTGTAAAGTAAACTCTGAAAATACTATTTCAGGGATTTTGTTATGTGACTGATTTTTCTATCACACGTTTCCATTTCCTTCACATCGTTGTTGAGTATCACTTGAATAGTTTGAGCCAAAATATCTTATTTTTTTGGGAACTCAAGCTGACTGGCTCTATGTAAAGTGGAGTAACGTACGGTGGCCCTGAAGTGCAAACCACAACAACAAATCACTAAACACAACTGCAAATGAAAAAACACAACACAAATGAAAAAACACAACACAAATGAAAAAACACAACAACAAATGAAAAAACACAACAACAAATTGAAAAACACAACAACAAATGAAAAAACACAACAACAAATTGAAAAACACAACACAAATGGAAAAAGCACAACAACAAATCTGTTTTTCATTTTGTTGTATTTTTTCATTTTGTTGTTGCGTTTTTTCATTTGTGTTGTGTTTTTGAATTTGCTATTGTGTTTTTCAATTTGTTGTTATGTTTAGTGATTTGTTGTTGTGGTTTGCACTTCAGGGCCACCGTAGTAATGTGGAGGAAGCAGCAATGACATAACAGTGATCCTTAATTCACAGCAAGCGAAACATCCCATTTATAACTCTGGTTCCGTCACGTGTGTCTGGAGATTGAAGGGGAAAAAGAACAACATTAACACCTTCAATACAGAATAATAAGATTATGGACATGTTGACAATGGAGAGAAAACTCCTCCAGACTCCTGGAAACCGTGGGGAAAGTGTCTGTTGTCTGTTGCTCTGCAGCAGACGTCAAACGACCCGACGAGGCCGTCCTCCTATTGGACGGCGTGGGGGACGATGCAGGGGACAGACGGCTGCTGCCGATGGACAGGGACAAGTGGCAGCAGACGGGCAGGAGGATGGACCGGCTTTACGTCTGGTGGTTGGCTTCACTCGCGTCTTCCTTCGTCGTCTCTCCCGCCGGGGCGTCGCCGCTGTAAGTAAAGAAAAACACCCGTGCGAAGAAACATAAAGAGTGTGAAATAGAGTTTCTGATACAAGGTTGATGAGTTAGACTGGTTGGCGCACACACACACACACACACACACACACACACACACACACACACACACAGAGAGAGACGACCAATAGTCCAACTTTTTTTCAAACATGAACCAAGGTACCATTTCCAGTAAGGTAAATGTTGATTTTTATTTTTACTTCCCGGAGCCTTTAGTTGTGTCAGACACAGTAAACAAATGTCCCCAAAAATATGATGAAATGTTGTATTGACTCAGTGCTGGATCTGAGTCCGGGTCATCAATGGTTCACTTATTATCTGTGTGAAGTCCGTCGTGAAGCGGGAGAACAATCAAATAAAACTGAAGTTGTCTTCACTGATGAAATCCAAAAGGATCAACTGACTTTGAATTTTTTTTTTTTTTTTAATCTTTGACTGTATGTCATATATGCCACTCATTATGCTGAATTTAATATTCAATATTCATCATTGTGTGGAATCAGTAAATAAACGAGGACATCCTGGTAGAGTCCTGACATAATAAAAGTAACTGCTGTTCCGGATGTGTCCACCGGGGGCACTGCGTGCAAATTCAGGAAACATTTCTCTTTTCTCCAGTTTATCAGACCTGTTTGGTCTCAGAATCCCGATGAAGATCGCTCCCCTTCATCATCAACACAAATGCCAACCTTTTTTTTTTTTCTTTTTTTTTTCTTGAAGTAAAAACATAAACATTTGTGCTCATCTTCCCTTAAAATTCCTTCATTTTGCCTAAATGTTCTACTTCTTGGACATTTTAGGATTCATTATTAATACCTCTGATCTCCGGGAGGCTTCACTTCACAGGTCATGAAATCAACGTGCATTGTGGGAGACGTCGTTAATTTTAATTTACACTTCCTAATATGATAAACAATTATTTTTACACAACCAGCCCACACCAGTTCCTTGAAGCCGTCCCAAAATCATATTGGGGGGGGGGTAACCTAGAATAACTAAAAATGGTTTGAGAAAATTTGGTCTGTGAAAATGAGTCAAAAGGAAAAAAAAACACTTGAAATGCTTAAAAGAGTCAGAACAATTTTCGCCCTTAAAACTTGGAAAGCTAAAAATGGTTAAAAACTCCAAAAATGCTAAATGCTGAAATGAAATTGCTTAAAACGACTAAAAGAGCCAAACTGAATGAGCTTTGACAGAAAAGGTCAAAGTTCAAAAGCCAAAATAAACACAGGCTGAATGGACAACGAAAGATTGAATCCACTAAAATAACTGAAACGTGGTTAAAAACATTTTAAACTGCGACGTGATCGGCAGTTTCCAAAGGTTGACAGTGCTTCGTCTCTGCAGGAAGGTGATGTCCGCCCCCAGCTTGCTGCGAATAGGAACAGCAGAACACGTCTTTGTGGAGTGCCAAGACTGCGGCGACACGCCGGAGTTCACAGTTGAAGTCAGAGTCCTGAACTTTCCCACCAAATCCAAGACGTTGGCCTCCATGTACGTGCGTCTCGGCAGCGTGAACCAATTTCAACAGTTTGCAAGAATCCAGGTAAATGCTCAGATTTTACGTCACGCTGTTACTTCCTTTTTGTTGTTGACACAGTGGACTTACAATGTCTGGTTTCAAAAAAGGGACAAACAAAAAAAAGATTAGTTTTGTAATTAGGGTGCAACATTTCCTGTCTACTTATGGTATAGAGCGGTGGGAATAGTGTAGATAAACTGGAACCAGTAGATGGAGGTGGTGAAGCCTAACCCTAACCCTAATAAGAGAGATAGGGAAACAGTCATCAGGGATGAAACAGCTGCTGATAAGAGAGAGAGGGAAACAGTCATCAGGGATGAAACAGCTACTGATAAGAGAGAGAGGGAAACAGTCATCAGGGATGAAACAGCTGATGATAAGAATAAGAGAGAGAGGGAAACAGTCATCAGGGATGAAAAAGCTGCTGGTAAGAGAGAGAGGGAAACAGTCATCAGGGATGAAAAAGCTGCTGATAAGAGAGAGAGGGAAACAGTCATCAGGGATGAAACAGCTGATGGTAAGAATAAGAGAGAGGGGAAACAGTCATCAGGGATGAAAGCTGCTGGTAAGAGAGAGAGGGAAACAGTCATCAGGGATGAAAAAGCTGCTGATAAGAGAGAGAGGGAAACAGTCATCAGGGATGAAACAGCTGATGGTAAGAATAAGAGAGGGGAAACAGTCATCAGGGATGAAAGCTGCTGATAAGAGAGAGAGGTAAACAGTCATCAGGGATGAAACAGCTGATGATAAGAGAGAGAGGTCAACAGTCATCAGGGACGATGAGAGCGGTGGGAAACAATGTAGACAGCTAGAACCAGCAGGTTGCGGTAACACAACTGTCGTTGAACCCAAAAGAAGAAGAAGAAGAAGAATAATCAACCTCTTCTACGTTTAGATCCCAGCCCGATTTTTCCACCGGGATCCCGACCAGAAGCAATATGTCCACCTGCAAGCTCGGTTCCCCGACGTGACCCTGGAGAAAATCGTCCTGGTGTCCTTCCAGTCGGGGTACGTCTTCATCCAGACGGACAAGACGCTCTACACCCCCGGCAGCAGAGGTACTTCCGCAGTACCTTTTCAGGTCTGAGTGCCGACGCGGTGTAGGAATCCGTTTCCATACGTCTACGTGTTGGTTTCTGTCTGCTTCAGTTCATTTCAGGATATTTGGCGTCTCTCCGCGCATGGAGCCTGTGGCGAGAGACAACGTGACCCGAGCCGACGCTTCCATTTCCATTGAGTTTGTGGTATTGTTATTTATTATTTCAATGAGCATGAAACCTGAAAGTAGAAGAGCCCCCCATCCCCCAAAAGGACTGAATGAAAATAACACCGGATATTGCAAAAAACATGGAATATTTCAGTAGAGAAGATGGTCAAACTCACAAATTGAACAATTAGTTGAAAATATAGTAGAAACACGGGTTTTATTACAAACTGCTTATGTGTCGTGTCTCTTTTTTAGACTCCTGAAGGAATCATATTACCACAGGAGACAGTTTCTCTGAAGTCCGGAATCTTTTCTGGACATTTCCAGCTCGCTGAAGTTGTCAGGTAAACATGATGTTGGTGTTTTAACATATTTTTCTGACTTACATCATCAATGTTTGTTGGATGATTTTCTAATAAATGTATTTCTGTGACACTATTCGGGCATTAAAGGTCCAATATGAATCAAAATTTACTTTCTCAAGGTTTTGTCACAGCAATATGTGTCTCCTGGTCTGTGTATCGTGGGCTGAAACAGGCAAATCCGAGATTTTCCCTTTGTGACATCACTTGGGGAAGAACCCTCTTTCTCGAAGTGAATACTCATTTTGACCCTCCCACATGTAGACGACCTCTCGCCTTCTAAAATGAACTGCAGGCACCTTTTTTTTCCCCCTCTCCTCACAAACACTACAGGAAAACAAACTCAGCTCATTAGCATTTAAAGGTACAGACACAGAAACAGCCTGTTCTCGGTAGAGCCACCGGAGGGACTTTTAGACTGGCTGAAACTCAGGACCAGCGATGGATTTGAGGAAATAAACTTTGAATACAATGTTGTTGGACTTCTGAATTGTGTGTGGAATTGTTGGAAAAACTGTATAATGTGGGGCCTTTAATTGAAGTATGAATAGAAATGTATTTAAATATCCTCACAGACGCGTAACAGTAAAAGCAAAAAGGTAAACCGTCACTTTGAAAACGACATTAATCATAAAGCAAGTGAAGGAAACGTCTTTAAGGCGTTAACGTCCATGTTTAGTGTCTGAACAGTAGCAGCAGGATGTCGTTACGCCAGATGTTGGATCGGAAAGTTTCTAGTGTTGAAGTCAATTGTCTGGGTTAAAGCCTCCAGCGGCCTTCAGTAACAATATTACTTCTTGAAAAGTACTGGAAGAAAACCCTGCTGATAATACTTCAGAGTGTTTTTTGTCATATTGTCATTTGCTTTAGCCGTTTTTTTGGTTGTTTTTTTTTGTAAATCACATTACAGATTTGCAATAACCTTAAGGTCAACAGAATTCCGAAGTAAATGCATTTAAATAAAAAAAAAATGTAAAAGCTGCTGACGAACCACAAACCGTTTGCGTGTTGATATTCCTTTCTTTAGCTTTGGATTGTGGAAAGTGGTGTCGAGGTTTCGCAGCATGCCGCAGACCAGCTTCTCCGCAGAGTTCGAGGTCAAGGACTACGGTAGGACTACGAGTAAAGTTCACTTTATCGCTGAAGCTGTACGTATTCCTGTGTATATCTGCACTTACGCATGTTTTGTCCGTAGCTGCTCATGTGTGAGTTTATATCATTGAAATACATGCTGACTTTTTGCAATATTCCCATCTTGATGTTGAGTTGAAATTGATCTGGGCAAAAAAAAAAAAATATATATATATTTTCACGTGTTATTATTTTAATTGCAACAAAAATACACTTGTTCTGTGAGCCGATTATACGTAATGTGTCCCATGTTTCAGTGTTGCCCAGTTTCGAGGTGAAACTGACGCAGGAAACCCCCTTTTTCTACGTGGACAGCGAAGAGCTGGCGGTCAACATCAGAGCTACGTACGTTTCTGTTCCGCGGACTCAGGGGTCGTCAGTAACTCGTACATTGGTGACGCTTATTAAAAACTTCAGGGAGTTTCTTCCTGATAATTTATACAGGTGATTTTTGCTTTGTATGTGCGTGTCTGTGTGTGGTGTTTTTTTTTTTTTTTTTCATCTATTTTATCTATATATTTTCGCCGAGCGTTCACCCAATCTTTGCAGATATCTTATCGGTGAACAGGTGGACGGGTCGGCCTTCGGGGTGTTCGGGGTCGTGCACCAAGGGCAGAAGAGGAGTTTCCCAGGCTCCCTTCAGAGAGTGTCGGTACTGAACTCAGGCTTCGTTCACCGCAAGAACTTACATTTTTTTTTTTTTTTAATTTTGCGCTAAAAGGACGGTTATTCGTCTCACGTGGATACAGTCTAGAGTGTTTTGTCACGTCCAGGTGGACTCCGGACAAGGAACCGTCACCCTGAAGCGGGAGCACATCACCCAGACCTTTGACGACATCCACAACCTGGTGGGCAGCTCCATCTTTGTAGCTGTTACCGTCATGACGGAGAGCGGTGAGGCAGACGTTTAACCTGCGGACGTGAAAAGACATGTTGAAGTAGTAGTAGTAGTGGTAGTAGTAGTAGTAGTGGCGGGCCATCAGGCAAATGGTCTGTCTGCTTCTTCTCATCGCTTCTTCCCGGCTGCGCTGCTTCCAGACGCGTATTTCCACGTTACAGCTTTTAACCAATCATATTTTAGCATCACCTGTTTCCGGGTAAAGAAATCTGCCAGAGGCCTTCACATTCAGTTCTGCAGGCGTCTGCAGTGTAAAACTAGTGTCGGTCACGTGGCTGCTTCAACCAATCAGATCTTGATATTGGGGGCTCAGAGTCTTCTAGAAGGCCGAGAGTGACGTCAGTGTATTCGAGCCCTCTGATTGGATCGTCAGAGAGTTCACTCTCCAGCGCTAGCTAGCTGCATCTGTAGCGAGCTGCACGAACAAAAATATGGTTGTGTTTATTTAATAGCGTTTTTATCAACCTACAATGATTAAAGGAGGAGATAAAGACATTTGGTTGCAGATTTATTGTCAAAACAATTTTCAAACGGGACTTTTCCTGGAGGTGATTGAACGCACCGCAGTGCATGTCCGGTGCAATTCACCTGCGCTCCCTACAAACTCCATGACAGGATTCAGGATTATATTATTTGCCATTATATTATTTTCAAGACCAGGAAAAGCTGACGTTCCTCGACCTCCAGAAGTTTTGGGAAAAGCAGCAGCTTTTTTATGCAGCTGCAGCAGGAGAAGAGACGTGAACTTGGATTTTTTTTTTTTATTTGTAAAGGTATTTATTCTGGCTACACCGGCTGTTAATACAGCATTTCTGCATGGTAACGTGGTTTTTGTAGCCATTAAAAAAAAGTTATTGAGGGGTGGGTTGACTCAGACCAGCAGTGAAGGCCCGGGCCTGAAATGCACGGCCCGCCACTGAGAAGCAGTGATCAGTACGTTCATGTCATTGTTAAATTGTAAAAATCAGTTTCGATTGAGAAACACCCGAATCAGATGTGACGTCTTGTATTTATCGCGACAGGGAAAGAAATGGCGGAGGCCCAGCTGAAGGGCATCCGGATCGTCACCTCGCCGTACACCATCCTCTTCAAAAAAACACCCAAATATTTCAAGCCGGGCCTTTCCTGTGACATCACGGTGATGCGCATGACCCTAACCCGAAACCCACACGTTGGCATCCATGACGAGTCAAAGTGATCAAGTGTCTTTTCTTGAAAGGTTTTTTTTTTTGGTTTGTTTGTTTCTCTCAGGTGGAGGTTGTGAATCCCGACGGCTCCCCGGCTCAAGACGTCCCCCTGCAGGCCGCAGACGACATGCAGGTCGTCATCACACGTGACGGCATGGCCAAGCTTTCTGTCAACACTATTCAAGAAGCTCGGCCCATGACCATCACCGTGAGTCGGCGGATCCGGGAACCGCGTCGTTCCACAAGACGAAAACGAAATTAAGAAAGGACATGTTGGAGTTACTGTTTCCTTCACATCCGACCGGCCAGGAAGTGAATAATGCTGAGTGATCAGTTGCACACGAAACCATAGTCCATCCATCAATGATCCATCATGGCCGGACCAGTAAAATAGTTTTATAATAACCTTTAAATTTTAAACTTTATAGTTTCTCTTTAAAGTGGCACAGGGTCTATATTCAAAGTCTACATTTTCACAAAAAAAACGATTCCTACACAAAATGACTACAATCTCAAGATGAAGCCAATTTTAATGAAACCTTCTTTTTGAGGCTAATGCTAGTTTGCTAGCTTTCCCGGCAGCGTCACGATATCAGTGTTCTTGTGTCGAGAAATTTGTTATAAAATCAATGCTGTCTTTGAATTTTTAACCATTTGCTTTGTGGTTTGGGCCAAATGGGAGCCTTTTTACATGGTGAGGAGAAATACAGTTTACAGTGTTTAATGCATTTCACTTTATATTGTCTCAAGAGGCTGGCGGGTCGACACAATATTGGATATCGGTGCATTTCATATGTAAAGATCTGCAGACATTGCAGCAGTTCATAAGATCCTGCAGTGTTAAACGGAGATGAAGCGCTAACATATGTTTAACTCTGTCCATCTGCTTCCTGTGCTTTTATTTTGCAGGTAAGGACCAAAGATACTGGCATTTCACCCGAACGGCAAGCCGAAGCCACCTTGACTCTTCAACCGTACATCTCTCGAAGTGGCAACTACATCCAAATCGGTAGGCGAGGCAATGACATCCGACACGCCGTGACGTACGGCGATGCTTGATTCTCTTTTCCCCGCCACACTGCTCATTGTTCGTCTCTGCAGGGTTGGGCGCGATGCAAGTCGCACTGGGAGACAACCTCAAAATCAACCTCAACCTCAAAAAACCGGAAAAAGAGCACAAGGACTTGACGTTCCTGGTGAGAGAAGTATTGCACCCGTTGATGCATCACCTGTGGTGCATTTGTCCGGCGGTTTGAGTGGACATGCATGTGAACGACTCGCGTCTGCGTCCGCAGATCCTGAACAGAGGTCAGCTGGTGAAACATGGCCGTTTCAGGCTGCAGGGTCAGATAATGGTGTCCTTGGTGATCCCCGTTACCAAAGACATGCTGCCGTCGTTCCGTATCGTTGCCTACTATCATCCCACTGCTGACGAGGTGGTGTCAGACTCCATTTGGGTGGATGTGAAAGACTCCTGCCTCGGACTGGTGAGGTCCCAGACGCTGATGTTGCAGGATTTGGATAGGGCATCACAAAAATATGTACGTTAACCAATCCCACTTTTTTTCCCCGTGCCTGGTTCAGCTGAAGCTGGAAGCCGTGAAGCCGGTTCCGTCGTACAGACCTCGTAATCTATTTGGCCTGCAGATCACGGGAGATCCAGAGGCCATCGTGGGACTGGTGGCGGTGGACAAAGGCGTCTACCTCTTGAACAACAAGCACCGCCTCTCTCAGAAAAAGGTCTTTTCTTGCTTCGCCTTCAAAATCTTTTGGATTAACCCAATTCCAAAACAGTCGGGTTTTATTTGTAGTGCCAGTTACGACAGATCTGTCCAGATGTTTTTCGAAATACTCCGATTCTGTCTCCATGGAAACGGATGGAAGTGCTGGCATTGTTTCCGAAATACTGCTACATCACATGCACCACCGCCGTAGTAACTGGTAGTTCTGCACATGCTCAGTAGAGACAATCAGAACAATGTGTCAAGACTCCCAGTCCATATTCTCCTGGGACTTGGTACTTTTATTTTGACAGTCACCGTGATAGCAATCCAACTTGGTCGTCTTGTTAGTGTTAAGAGCGGATTGTTCTGCTACGTGTGTGTTGTTTCATAAAAATGCTAACTGCATCGTTTGGAGTGTTTCTGCAGTTTCATGTGCACAAACATAGCTCATTGTCTCCACGCAAAACTTTTCTGAAACACCAAACTGATGCTATTTAAAATGAAACGTTGCGTAAACTCGAACTTTGCCTGAAAGTTCATGACGCACACTACCAGTGAAAGTAACAGTTTTTCAATGTTTTTTCTTCTGTTTTAGTGTCTCGTTGGACTCGGAAAAGAAAGCACAGAACAAAAAGAATTTCTAGTTAAAAATACATTTATCATCACGATTTCTTGAGCAGATTTCCATTTCCTGCTGGGAAAACTTTCCCAACCCTCGACCCCCCCGCCATCTGCTTCCACATGCAACGTGACCAGACTCAATGTATTGTCTGTGTTGAAGCTTGTCTCTCACCTCCTTCCCTTCCTGCAGGTGTGGGACGTCGTGGAGGAGTACGACCCGGGCTGCACGCCGGGCGGAGGCAAGGACAGCATGGGCGTGTTCTACGATGCCGGGCTGCTCTTTCAGTCCAACCTGGCCTCTGGGACGCCTCACAGACAAGGTGACGTCGATTTGTCTTTGCAGGGCAGGGAAACACTGGCGCACGGAAAATAACGCTCGCCAGTCGCCCCCGTTTGAATTACGCATCTATAGACAGCTACTGGTAGAACATGCAGACTTCACAGACGGGGTGGAGCTGTGATTTCTGCATGTCTTTGATCCAGATGGGAAAACTTTCTTGATTGTTCTGCTCCAGTAACGCTTGTTGGCGTCTGCCTCGCCTTGTGTTTGACTTGCAGCAGTGGAATGTGCGGCGCCGAGCCGGAGGAAACGAGACACCATCATGAACGTGACGACCACCTTATGTAAGCCTGAACTGACACGCAACAACGGTCACCTCCTCGCTGGGTTCTGGAGGACGAAGCTGCAGTGTTTTCACCATTTCCTGAAAATATCTTTTTTTAAGTTTTGTCGAGATTAAACGGATGGGAGTTTGATTGCAAAGACTCGTCGTCCATCAACTCGTTCCTCAGTCTTGCTTTTTTTGCCGTCGTTTCCCATTCACAAAGCTTTTCTGTCCCCAGTGAGTCGGTACGAGGATGAGCTGCAGCGGGACTGCTGTCTGGACGGCATGAGGGACACTCCGGTGTCCTACAGCTGTGAGCGGCGTGGCGAGTACGTGGTGGACGGCAGCGCCTGCGTCCACGCCTTCCTGTACTGCTGCCTGGAGATGGAGCGGCACCGGGCGGAGAAGAGGGAAACGGACCTCCAACTGGCTCGCAGTACGAGACATGAGCTTTAGCGGAGGATTTTGAAGAGGAGGTACCAAGAGTTAGTATCTGTATGGAACAGCCGCGGTGCTCACGTTCGGTGATTTTCAGGTGAGGAGGACGACAGCAGCTTCATGGACAGCAATGAAATCGATTCGCGCACACAGTTCCCTGAGAGTTGGTTCTGGACCGAAGTGGAACTGCCCGCTTGTACGCAGCAGAGCTGGTGAGTCCGGGGGGAAAACGGCACGACGGTTCAAAAATCAACCTCTTACCTCACCGGGTGTTCAAACCTCCGTTTAGCCCCTCGACGTCTTTGAGGAAAAACGTTCCTCTGCCGGACTCGATCACGACCTGGCAGCTTGTCGGCGTCAGTCTGTCGAAGACTCACGGTGAGGATTCTGACTCGGAACTTCCTGAAGACACTCGGTTTCCACTGATCTTTGGTACATTTATTGCATTCCTTTTGGAATCTGTCCGCCCCCTGCTGTTTCTCTCTGTTTCTTGAAGGAATCTGTGTGGCCGACCCGTTGGAAGTAGTCGTGCGAAAGGACTTCTTCATCGATCTTATTTTGCCCTACGCTGCCGTCAGAGGCGAGCAGCTGGAAATCCAGGCCGTTCTCCACAACTACAATCCCGATCCTGTCGTCGTAAGTCCGGACGACCACGACACGAAGCTCCATTTTTTCGACTCCCCAACGTGTCCAATGGCCACGAACCCCCCGACGTCCGATTCCCTGCTTTGTGTTGAAGGTGCGCGTTGAGCTGATTGAGGAGGAGCACGTCTGCAGCGCGGCGTCCAGACGGGGACGGTACCACCTGGACGTCAGGGTCGGGGCTCAATCCACGCAGTCCGTGCCCTTCGTCATCATCCCGACACGGGAGGGAGAGTACGGCATCGAGGTCAAAGCCGCGTCTCGAGACTCGGTCAGTGACGGCGTCAGGAAGACGCTGCGCGTCGTGGTGAGTCAGTCCGTCGGTCCGATTGGTCCCGAGATAATCCCGAGATAATTCTTCGTTTGGCAACTTTATTGTCCCCGAAGATGGATATTTGATTGATTTATCTTTGCGTAGCAGTCGGTTTCATCACAATCCACGTTCCACACTCAACACATTAGTGTCGGGCCGTCGCAATATTTCCAATTTAGGTCACGAAAGAAACATACGATGTTTACGAATGAAACCAATATGTCTGTTAATACAAAATAAACTGTCTTCTTTCGTTTCTGCAGCCTGAAGGCCGGCTGATCAAATCCTCTCAGGTTGTAGTTTTAGATCCGTCAAATAAGGGTGAAGGTGAGTTTTCACTGTGGAAACAAACTCTTGAATTTCCCACCTATGCACGTGTCTATGCATAGTTTTTTTTCTACTTATAACCTTAAACAAAAGGTATTTATTATTATTATACCAAATAAAAACTTCTTGATGTAAATCCTGGGCACCAAACTATTAAATTGTTTGTTAAATGTATTAAATTGTGTCACTTCATGTTGATGTTGATTCAGATCCAGGGTGCTTTGGGCTAACTGCTTAAAGATATTCAATAAAAGTGGAGGAATCCAAACGCGCTCCTGAAAGACAAACCCAGAAAAAGCTGGAACGTGATGATTTTGTACTGAAACCTAACTTTTGACTTTTTCAGTGTGTCGTTGTGTGAATTTAAAGTAAAAAGTACCTTGGTCATGCTCCTTTCTACCTTTCAGACGGTAAACAGCTGGAAGTCATCAACAGTAAAATTCCTCAGACGGATTTCGTTCCAAATTCGCCAACCAGCACGCAAATTGCTCTAACAGGTGAGATCAGCAAAGAGACGGGTTGTTGTAAATTTTACAACACATCAGTGTGTGAAACACTGAGCAGGGAGCGTCTCCATGGCAACAGCAAAGCGATCCCCTCCATGAGGTGCCTCTCCCAGCCGCTTTATATTGGACTTCCCCAAATCTGATGGATTGATCCTTGGAGGATGACAAATCATCCCTAAAGATTTCATGCAATTCGGGTTGATAGCTTTTGCGAAAGGTTGGTCAAATCCCTACATACAAACCAATAAATAAACAAATACACTCTGACCAAAGCATAACCTTCCCCCAATGTTTGTTGAACAAAAAAAGAAGCGGTGACGGCAGGGTTAAGAAGCAATGCGTATTAAGAAGGTGAAAATCATCAACAAATCTTGATCTGTGCTGCTTGAAAATGAACTAGAGCCACGAATTTGAATGTTTTGGACTTTCAGACTCGTAGATTAGCGTGATCTTAGTGATTGTAGTGAACATTTGTTGGTATTGCCTCTAAATCTCTGAACAGTCATTTCAATATGGTGATATCAGTGAATAGAACAGAATGTGATGTGACATGAAATACTTGAAATACTTCATGACAGTTTGTTTAACATGAGATTACAATGTCAATCCCATCCATATGTATTATTACATTAATATTCCTTTTATAAGTACAAAATTACATAACATTTTTTATCTGATTCTGTGGTGATTTATTCCTGTCAAACCATTTCTTTAATTTTCACATTTCCAAACTAATTTTTTCCAGTTAGAAAAATAAAAAAACACAAAAATGCCATCTGCGAATGGAACAATTTTCAAATCTGGGAAAATTTACAGAGCTCATCTATATAGATAGATGAAGAGTGATGAAGAGTTCGGGGCCCAGTACTGAGCCCCGGGAGACGCCACATGTCCTAGCGTGAAGCAGTTCCGTTTCCACGCTTCACAAACTGCATCCAGTCCTTTAAATTCAACTTTTCACTCAGTGTAGAACTACTCTGATCCCAAACCGTTCCAGGTTGATCAATATATTATGACTGATTGTGTTTGAAGCTATTTTTGGTCTGTGAGTATTTTTCTTTGAATTTGTCTTATTTGTTATTTGAATATTCATTTCTAGAACGTTTGAGAGTCGCGGTAATAAAGAAACAGGCCTGGAGTTTGTGAAATGCTGTCAATCCGCAGTTCATCTCAGACTTCTGACGACACTGGGTGTGCGACTGTTTTGCAGGGAGGCCGAATGCCGGCATGCTGAAGAACACGATCAGCGGCGAGTCGATGGGCTCATTGATCTACGAGCCGTCCGGCGGCGGAGAAGAGAACATCGTCCACATGACGCTGTCGGTCGCCGCAACCACATATTTGGATAAAACCAACCAGTGGGATGCGGTGGGGGTCGAAAGGCGTGAAGAAGCCCTCCAGCACATCAGCACCGGTCGGCTTCTTTCAGCATATATATTTATATCTATATATATATATCCATATATATATCAATATATGGATTGTTGTTAACGTTTCCTTTTGTTAAAAAACATTTTATTCAGGTTACCGGAACCAGCTCGCCTATCGTAAAAAGGATGGATCTTTCGCAACATATCTACACCAACAAAGCAGCAACTGGTGAGAATCGTAGAAAAGTACACATTTACGTGAATTTTAGCGCGAGTCCTTCGTCTGAGGCCACGAGACGATCTATTAATACGTTTGACCAGAGTGTCTCCGGACTATGACGGGCTCTGAAACCGGAGTGAACAGACGCAAATTTGGGCAGAAATAGTCACATAGATGACTTGCAACCACATTTTTCAAGACTTTGGAGATAAAAGGAACGTTGAATATTGGCCTGTAACTTGTAAAACCCCTGGGCATTTCTTCAATTCCGTCTCTAGTAATTTGAATTTTGTCATGAAAGTTTACAAAGGATCGTTAGAGCTGTGATTTTTTTTTTTTGTCTGCCTGGCTACAGTGCTGAAGAGAAATCTGGGGTTGTTCTTGTTTTCTTCTCTTTATGACGAATAGTCGGCAGTTCAGAGTCACTCGATCTTGTTACGTGTGCACGAGTGAAGCAAAGCTGCTTCACCGTCTCTTCTTTCGCCTTCAGGCTGACAGCCTACGTTGTCAAGGTGTTTTCCATGGCCCATAGTCTGGTGGCGGTGCAAAGCAACGTGATCTGTGACGCCGTCAGCTTCCTCATTGCCAACGCGCAGCAGCCTGGCGGTTGGTTTAGAGAAGTCGGAACCGCATCGCACAGAGAAATAGTGGTACGCGCACTGATTTCCTCAACATCCTCAATTTTTTGTCGCTTCGCTTTATGAGGAATAAATCCAAGTATTTCTCACTGGTTCTGATGTGATTCAAGCAAACAGGTCTTCAGAATGATGTCCTTCATAATGACGGTGTTTAAAAGCTCGTGCGCTTGTGCAGGGGGAAGTGTTCGGCCCGGATTCAGACGCCTCCATGACGGCCTTCTGCCTCACCGCCATGCAGGAGTCACGCCCGTTATGCGCCGCGACAGTAAATGTGAGAGCTTTTTTTGTTGTTGTTGTTGTTTTGTCCCTTTGCCTCTTTCATCTCTGACTTGCTGTGACAGCACCTCCGCGTCTTCTGTCCAGGGTCTGCAGGGCAGCGTGGACAGAGGCGTGGCCTACCTGGTGAAGCGTCTGCCCAGTATCACCAACCCGTACGCTCTTACCGTGACGTCCTACGCTCTGGCCACTGAAAACAGGCTCAACAGGGAGATGTTGTTCGCGTATTCCCCTCCAGGTGCCGTCACACCACGTCAATGAGTCTAAAGATGGGAATGGAAGCGTGACAATGCGTATTCCTCGAGCAGTTCATCAGATTTCATCTTATCACATGTGGTGCAGGGTGTAGTGTTTGATGGTCAGTTTGGTTCGACACATGAATCTGCTTGCGGTACATTTTTAACGAGAGTTATTGTACAAGCAGCGTGTGTCATTAGGCTCCATCGGTAAGCGCCGTGTCTTCACGGCATGTTGTGGACGTTGACTTGTAAATCCCTGAAGCTACTGTTATAATGTTGAACCTCTCCAGGTTTATCCCACTGGCCTGTACCGGCGGGTCGCGTCTATACCGTGGAAGCCACGGCCTACGCACTCCTGGCTCTGGTCAGGGCGAAGGTGAGAACATCCGTCACAGAGCAAAATTGGTTCTGCCTTTTGGGAAGAACAGACGATAATGTTGTTCGCCCGCTTGACAAAAGGCTTTCAGTGAAGCCCGGCCGGTGGTCAGATGGCTGAACAGTCAGCGTCGAGAGAACGGAGGCTTCGGATCAACGCAGGTGAAGCTTTTAATGTGTTTTCACTTGGATATTTTCATGGCTCTTTTTTTTTCTGTTCAAAGCTGAGCTCTGGATCATTTTTCCCCTCTCTCTCTAGGCCACCCTTATCGTGTACCAGGCTGTGGCAGAGTACTGGACCAGCAACAAAGAGGAGGACTACTTCTTGAATGTCGATGTTTTGTTCGCCGGCCGGTCGAAGGCCAACAAGTACAGCTTCAGCTGGGAGAACCCCTTTTCAACAAGAACATCCAAAGTGAGCGCACACTCTCCTCCTCCGCACGTTGAAACTCACCGAAGCGCGTCGCTACGGAAAGTCCTTTGAGCATTGTTTTTCTTTTTCATAATCTTTGATATCCACCTTAAGGCCCATGTACTAGTGGAGCTCTTTATCCTCACTAGTAAGACAATGGTATTTCCACTAGTTTTGGCCTATTGGTGCACAATTAAACTACTAGACTAGTAGGCGTGTGTCACTCACTCGTGGCCTCCTGAACCCTACTACTCAAAGGCGAAATACCCACTATGGTGCTTTTGACCTCACTAGTACTACAAGTGGGCATTTTGGCACTGCTAGTTGAGCCTAGTTGTGTTACCGGTGCAGCACAGTAGTTAACTATTAAGGTTTAATTGTGTACTGGCTGGTCAAAAGTGGCACGAGGAGTGAGAAAAACCATTAGTGGAGAGACACTGTTGTTCTACTGACTTGTCTTTCTACTGGGGACCAAGAGCTCACCGCTACACGTGTCTTAAGTTGGATATCTAGTAGCGTTCAGACGTCGCCATGCTTCCCTCATTTGTGTTTTCCTCACCACAGATCAATGATATAAATCAGGATCTGATCGTAAGCGCCACCGGTCCCGGAGAGGCAACACTGACTGTAAGTGAAATTAATCTGTTATCGTGTGGACATTAATGGCACTTTCAAGCCTGTTGTTGGACGTGTTGTTCGATCGAAAGCCCTTCTGTTCCCGTCACAGGTGATGTCCCTGTATTATGCTCTTCCTAAAGAATCGGACTCCAACTGTCAGAAGTTTAACTTGTCTGTTCAGCTCATCCCAGGTAATCTGTTACTGCCTGTCTTCAAACCGCTTAAAAGGCTTTTTTTTTTTTTTTTAGTTATTTCAGTTGTAAATTAAATATATTTTAAATATTCTAGATTTCCTCTTTTCTCCCAACTTGATACATTCTCAACGAATGACAATGTTACACGAACCCCTTTTTCATCTTGACTTCCTCAGAGAAGATGGACGAGGGTGAAAAGATCTACAGGCTGAAAATAGAGGTTTTGTAAGTAAAACTAAAGAAGGGTTTTATTTTCTGATCGTTTCTTATCACCACTGAATACTCGGCTGCAGATACCAGTTGAAAACACAAACTTGCAATTGAGACGACGGTTCACTAATTTGGATTCTATGAAGAAAATGCACTTTGTAAAGTTGTGACTTTTTTTTCACATACACTGTGAATTAGATTCATTAATCAGCACCGATTTTTCTTTTTTTGATTGTTACGAATGCAACTTTTTGTTAAATCTGTTAAAAAAAACATTTAGATAAATAGTTAGAGATTTCTTAAATATTATTTTTCTGAACAACCTTCTTTTTATTTTCAGATTTTTGGGGATTTATTTTTTTTTTGGTTGTCCTTTCTGTTTATTCTTGTTGAATTTTCTTCCTCACTTGACTGATTTGCTCAAAAGCTCACTGTCCAGCGTGGTCAGAACAAATATCACCTCCTGAGTTTCTGTTTAAATCACCTTTTTTTTAAATGTCAGTTTCATATTATTTGACAGAGCTTTTATTCAAAACAGAAAAAAAAAATACAAATTACCCATCGATCAATATTCTTCCAGATACAAGGACCAGCAGCATGATGCCGCCATGTCAGTCTTGGAAATCGGTCTGTTGACTGGCTTCACTGCAAACACTAAAGACCTGGACCTGGTGAGACCAGCTGCCCTGATGCTCAACGACGTGTGTTCTCACTGAAATACACTGTGTGTGTGTGTGTAGTTATCTAAAGGACGTGCTCGCACAATTGGACGGTACCGGGTGAACAGCGTGGAGTCGGAGCGAGGCTCCGTCATGGTTTACCTCGGAAAGGTGGGAACGCAACGTCAAACTTCAAAATTACCGCCGCGTTTTGGGTGCTCGTTTACACGACGACGTGAAAAAAGGCAAACTTTTTTTGGATAACGCTCTGACAACATCTCCGTGCAAACGGCAGAAAATGTGACTGTCCACACACTCCCCCGGGGCTCAATGGTTTTATAGTCGTCAACTTGGTTGCCCGTCCGGACGAATGTCCGTTTTCTCCCGTTGTTGATGTTCCGCAGCATCCTCTGCAGAACAAACAGACTGAAGAACAGCTTCTTTCCTCGGAACATCAGGCTTCTAAATGCCAAATAACATCACACTGTGCAATTATTCAATTTTAATCTATCCCATTTCTCATCCTGCTCTTTTATTTATCGTTCATATGCACCTTATTTTAAATGTTTGACTGTTTGCACTACTTTTTTTAAATATACTTAAATACGTTTTTTTTAATGCCTTTTTTACCGGTTGCTAAGTAACGACATTTCATTGCCAGTTCCTCACTGTGTGATGTACTGTGCAATGACAATAAAGAAAGTCCAAGTCTAAGTCTAATGTTTATAGCGTATTGTTCTCTCCATGCATGTGTGTGGTTTTGTTTAAAAAAAACAACCAACAGCACCGACTAGTGGAACAACATGAAAGCTGCATGTTTTTCAGCCGTTTATGTCTAAACGGACATCGTTTTCAAAACGTTGCCGCGTCAACGCCAAACTTTTCTGAAACGATGCGTTTTCATTTGAAACGTTGTAAATGGACCCGATGTGTTTTGGGGTTTCTCTCTCTCTCTCTCTCTCTCTCTCTCTGATCGGTTCTTTTTCCTGTCGTTCTTCCTCACGTTCACGTCAGGTTTCTCACTCGCAGCCAGAGGAAATCACGTTCCGCGTCCATCAGACACTGAAAGTGGGCATCTTACAACCGGCTGCCGTGTCGGTCTATGAATTCAGCAGCGATAAGTACAACCCCCGTGAGTCTCAGAACTGTGTTTTTCGCTATGATCACATCCCTGCTGAATCGGAATAACCCGCCACCGCCGCCGCCGCGGTACGTCACGGGGGGGGGGCGGGCGAAGCCCATTGTCACGTTGAATCAAGCGTCCCGCCAATCCTCCCCTGCAGAAACACAGTGCGTGAGGTTCTACCATCCGGAGAGGAGGGCCGGGGAACTGCTGCGCCTCTGCAGAAACGATGAATGCACCTGTGCTGAAGGTAAATAACAAGAGGAAATGCAGTTCGCACGTACTTCCTGTTTGTTTTCTTTGCTCGGAGCCGACTTTCCATATAAAACACACGCACTGGATGAACCGTGTGTGCCTAACTGGGTCGTCCTCAAAGGTCTCCTGCATCTTCGCAGAGAACTGCAGTAAACAGAAGAAGGGTCAAATCGCCGACGACGTCCGCACGACGAAGGTTTGCGAGGCGGAGGCCGACAGCAGGACAGATTTCGGTGAGCATAGCGGGGCGCGTCTCTCTGCATCTTATGTGATTCAGCACACGAGGTAAAGGAGCATAACTGTCGACACGTCGTTTGTTCTCAGTGTACAAGGTGAGGCTGGAGGAGTTCTCCGATGGTTTGACCTCAGATAGTTACACGATGCAGGTGCTGGAAGCCATCAAAGAAGGTGGGTTGATTTGCATCGGAAGGTTTTTCTGTTGGAACTTCACTAAAACATGAGCTTTCTATGTTGTTTGTTTGTTTTTTCATCTACTCCAGTGTGTCAGACAAACTTTCCCGGTTCTTCTGCAATGATTTGGGTGTCGTTTATTGATCGCTGGTAATGGAACCAGAGCAGTAAGGCCCCGTTTACAAGACGTTACGAAGCGTTTTCAGGTGGAAACGCATCGTTTTTGCCTTTTCGCCTCACAAAAGTTTGGCATTTCAAAGCCCTTTACACTAAATTGGCAAAAAAAAAAGCTTAAAATGATGTAGTTTTCATGTCGGGCCACTCGTGGGTGCTGTTGTTTGTTTTTGTAAATGAGACCACACACACATGCAGCAGAGAACAATCTGCTGTGAACATCAACAATAAGAGTCCATTCTGGTGGAGTGATTGACCGAGATGGATTGTTATTACGGTGACTGTCAAAATAAAAGCACCGAGTCCCAGGAGAGTATCGGGTGGGCGTCGCGACACTCTGGAGGAAACATCGTTCTGATCGTCTCTACTGAGCACGTGCAGGACTACTAGTTACTATGACCGAGCACCGTTGTCATGGAAACAGGCGCCCAAAAGACAACAAGAGTTTTGCGTTTTCACTTGAAAACATGTAAACGGGCCTAAATCTGATTGAAAACCAGAAGCCTCTGAAGTGAGCCTCCATCTTGGCACTGCTGAATACTGAATACTGTAAATATTGTAAATATTAGTGCTAATATGTGTACTTTTTCCCCCGTCTGGGTCTTCTATAGCTCCATGTGTATATATATCTAATTATCTACTTCTTCATGGGACTTTAACAAAGGTCTGCTCAAATCTAATCTCAAAACACTGCTGTGTGTTTTCAGTACTTTGTCTTTTTCTGGTATATTTGTTTATTTCCTTGCCTTGTGTGCTCCTGAACCGAAGGCTGCTTACGCCCCCCCCCCCCCAGAAACATTTAAACTGTGAACCTTCTCGCTCGCCACCTTTATGTTTCCAGGAAGTTACGACGTGAATCCTCAGGGCGGACGGCGCGTGTTCTTAAGCTACCGCCACTGCAGGCTGGCGTTGAACCTGCAGCTGAACAGCACTTACCTCATCATGGGGACGCCCAAAGACATCTACAGAGACGAACGGCATAACATGTGAGTTTGTGTTCCGTCCCTGTGGTTATTGCAACAGTTTGCCGGACGTGTTGACGTCGTATTTTATTTTTTTTTAACGTTTGCCGTCTCAAATCCTCAAATTAGATATCAGTACGTGTTCGGCGAGAGAAGCTGGGTCGAGTACTGGCCGACCGACGAGGAGTGCCGAACCAAACAGTACAAGCCCACCTGCGACGGCATGAACGACATGGCCGAGCAGTTCATGGTCAACGGGTGTCGAAACTGAGTTCATGAAGGGTCTAGAATCAAGCCTGAGAGCATGAACCTCAGACGGGAGCTCCTTAACGACTTGCCTCAGCTTTTATATTGAAAAACTGACTCTAACTGTATGCGTGTCAATGGTGACAAACAGTTTTCTATTCCCACAAATAAAATATAAAACATGTTTCAGACTTTAATACAACTTATTTCTGGAAATCATCAACTGTTGAGACAAAACCTGGATCTTCCCACGGGTGAACTCGCCGCCGACGTCACGCTGTGGTTTACCGAATCATTTCAAGGATTTGAAGGATTCGTTCTGTGGAAAATCTGGTTTGACCTCATTTATTTTAACGGGTAAAATGACGACGAGTCGTCGCCAGAGCAGAGCATCGTGGGTGACGTCGTTTTCACGCTTTGTTGTAACCGAAGATTCCGACGGGAAAGTGTTTGACGTGAGTCGGCCACTGGGCGGAGAGCTGGAAGAACTTGACGTCGGAGCGCTCCACGCCGTCCACGCACACTGGGGAGGAAGGGGGAGGGTTACTTTGACTGTATTAGTGTGTATTTGGTGTGTGTACATCTCAGGCCCTGTCCACACGAGAACTGCCTCCAGGTCGAGCTGAAGAAACCACCGGAGATATTTGGTTTGACGAAGCCAGACAACTTTGGATTTCCTGAATTACGAAGATGTATTCGGTGTATTTGCCTCGCGGTTACAGCGCCCCCTTAAGTCATGGCGTATGTACGACATCATTTTGAGTCGTAGTGACAGGAAACATTTTTATGAGGTGAGAAATAAACGGTTAAATAAGATTGTGTTGAGCTGGTGTGGACAGGGCCTCGGTGAGCAGCAGGTGGACGTACCTCTCAGTGTGTGTTGGTGTTTGGACGTACAAATCAATCTGCTGATTCCCTCAATCACCTGACTCCTTGACTCCGCCTCCTTCTCCTTCATCTTCTTACTCAGGAACATGACTGTCACACACACACACACACACACATTGATTTTAGGGGGACCTCGGACTCTTTTGGTCCCCACGAGTCCAGAAGAACAGGAAGAGCTCACACCCTTCTTGTTCTTCTCCTTGGTCACCACCGTCATGCTCATCAGGTCTCCCCTCGTCAGCCTGGACACCTGCAGGCTCCGGAAGTTACTCTTCAGAGTGTTCTTCACCCCGGCCTCTCTCCTGCGCTCTCCTCCTCCACCTCCTCCACCTCCTCCTCCTCCTCCCTGGTGGCTCCAGTAATCCAGCTGCAGACACATCACCTCCCCTGGACAGCTGCAGAGACCAGTCAGAACATGGGGTGGAGGGGTGGTGGTGGTGGTGGTGGGGGGGGTTGAGGGGTGGGGGGTACCTGGTGGAGGGGGAGGTCGGAGGTGTGGACGTGGTTATTGGTGCTCCTGCCTGAGAGGGAGGTGACCCCAGGATGAAGTCATCAGAGTCCACTGTGGACGGAGAAGGTAAGCGTCCAATCAGGGGTGACGGAAATCAGACATGGGAGGGGTGTGTGTGTGTGGGGGGGGTGTGTCTACCTGAGCTGGTGACAGACGTTTGCTCCATGACGCCAACTTTCACCAGCTGCAAACAAACACAAAACATAGCAGTGTGCGCGTGTGTGTGCGTGTGTCTAAAACGTCCTCAGCTGTAGGAAGGTGCCTCACCCCGATGAAGGGGACAAATGTTTGACAGGAGTCTTCCTCCCGGCTGTAAAGACAAACAGAGACGTTTGTTATTGTGTGTCTGAATTCTTTCAATTATATAAATCTTTAATTTATTCACACACACTTCACACTTTGCCGTAAATAAAACTCTCGGTGGTGAGTTACTGTGTGTCAGTGACAACAACTCACAGACACAGTGTGTAATATTCGTGTACCTCCTGTGTCTGTAGGTCAACATGGCTTCAGAGATGGGACACAGGTGGGTGACGGCGGCGCCGGACAGGTACTGAGACACTCGTCTGGCCACGTCCACACCGTCTGAGGAGCGAGCGACCATACCGTGAGGCGAGCAGCGGCCGGACGAGTTGCCGTGGCGGGCGGCCGTACCTTTGTGCGGCGGCTCGTGGCGGGAGAACAGCTCCCTCCAACCGGCGTCCGTGAAAAGACCGGCGAAGCGGGCGTCCAGGGACGAGACGTGCCGGGCCAGCGGGTGCACACCTGAGGCCACAAACAGGGTGTACCTCATCGTTTTGTGTGTGTGTGTGTGTGTGTGTGTGTGTGTGTGTGTGTGTGTGCGCGCGCTTACCGACAGGCAGGATGAGGAAGCGGAAATAATTCAGCCAATCGGGCGTCTTGTTGGCGAGTTGTTCCACGAAGCAGCCGAGGACGGAGCTCAGGTAGGTCTGATCTCCTCCAACCACCACCTTCACAGGGGGCGGAGCCTGAGAGCTGCAGTTACAGCTGAGAGGACAGACGGAGGTCAGGGGTCAGAGGTCGGGGGGGGGGGGGTTGGCGCTCAGAACCCGTGCAGACTCCTACTATCTCTGGATGCGGCTGAGGACGGCGGCGAAGGCTCCCTGAACGTCCGCCGCCGAGACGGTGCACACGATTGGCTGATCGAAGAGAACCTCCGACAGATACTGAGGACACGCACAGGAAGTGCAACGTGAGCGACGCAGACGTCGTGTCGGACGCACGCGCACACACACACACACTCACGCACACACCTGTCCCTGCCAGTCGGTGGTGTTGATCAGGATGATGGAATCAGGAAGATGGTCATCGGAGAACAAGATGTTGTTTAACTGATCCAACACCGACTTCCTGACCACCTGTAACACACACAAACACTGAACCTGTGTGCGTGCGTGTGTGCGTGTGTGTGTGTGTGTGTGTGTGTGTGTGTGTGTGTGTGTGTGTGTGAGTGGGTGTGTGTGAGACCTGAGCAGCAGGATTCCTCCAGTCTACCGACGTCTCACTGTCCACGCTGCTCGTTCTGTCGATCCCTCTTGAGTTCTGTCGCTCTTTCAACGACACTTTCCGAAGATGGAGGCCGACAGAACCTCCCGACCTGCACAGGAAGCAGCAACCCACCGTCAGGCGTGTGTGTGACAGAGTGTTAGCGTGTGCGTGTGTGTGTGTGTATACCTTGGTGAAATGTGTGTGAGAGACTCCGTTTTACAGAGTTTGGTCGTTGCGTCTGGTATCGTGGCGCCGTCTTTCTCGTCGTCCTGCTGGAAGCGGAAGCGGCATCGTTACTGCAAAGCCGCCAGAGATTCAGATTATAATCTGTGCGAGGGTGTGAGTCTCACTCACCGCAGAGGCGACCGCCTCTCCGCCGGGCTCCTCGGGGCCCCAGGCCCCTGGACCCCCTGCAGAGGGCGGCTCGGACGCCTGGAGGACACGCACACACACACACACACACACACACACACACACACACACACACACACCGAGCGTCTTGTTGTGAGCCCATTTTATGTGTAAACACATTCTGTGTGTGTTAATTTGCTCACAGTCGTCTCTCCCTCTGTCTGTCCACTCCTCTGTTCATCGTCATTCACCATTTGGGGCTGAGGGGTGCACGCAAAAAATGGCCTGGCAACACAACGCCACATGAACAAAAAAACAAATTGATTGAGTAAACACAACAACAAAAACCGTATTGTTTATTTCTTGTACTTTTCATGTGTGTTTGTTGCGTAATCGTCCTCTCTCTGTCTCCAGCCGAGTCACAAAGACTCACAACAGTCAACGTTACCTTTGTTGCTCAGAGTAGTACGGCTCATAGACCTGAGTGTGTGTTTTGTTGTTGTTGTTGTTGTTGTTGTGCAACCTGAGTGTGGGTTTGGGCGTGCTCTGGATGCTGTCGCTGTCCTCCAGCTCGCGCTCGCTCTCGCTGCGGTTGTAGACCTCCAGACTGTCGTACAGCAGGTCCAGGTCTTCCTCCGCCTCCTGAGTCTGGCACACTGGGTCTGAAGTCAGGACCTGTGGCACAACCAGCAACCAGCAACCAGCCGTTGGGGGGGGTCATTGATGTGACGTTGTACTTGTATTGACATGCCATGTTGAGTCTGTTTGTTGTCGTACGAACCTCGTCCGTGACCTTGAATCTTTTCAGCAGGGCCACAAACTTCTGTTTGAATTTCGGTTGCTAGGCAACAGAAAACAGAAGGCCTAAACGTGATTGCCTGGTTCGGCAACAAAAGGGGGCGTCGGGGATCGGCAGCACCCGATCGGTCGTCACCTGAGTGAGGGAGGTCATCTGGATCATCTTCCCGTGAGACGCGTGCGTCTTCCTCCGGCCCTCGTCATCGTCGGCGTACACGTTCTGGATCAGACACGGGGAACACGTGAGTTTCTACGGCAACCAGACACAGCGAAACGCCCCTTCAACGGTTGACGTGAGTGTGTGCGGGGGGGAACAGACGTGTTGGGCTCACCTGTGCCGTGACGGCGTCGTCACTTCCTTCCTGTTCAGAGGAGAAACTGTCGTCGTCTTCGTCCCACCAGGTCTCCCTGTCAGGGGAACGATCTGCGCGGGCGCACGGCGTGTGAGACGCAGCGCACAACAACAACAACAACAACAACACAAAACACAACTCAAACAGAGTATCCCCTCCTACCAGAGGCCTTCGTCTTGTTGCTACGGTGATTGCTTGAATCCTCGTGTTCGATTGGCTGGCTGGAAAGGGAGTGGACGCGAAGCTCCGCCCCCTTTACCGAAACGTCCTTGAAGTTCGTGTGCAGCCCGAGAACGGAGTCTCCGTGTGAGGGGTGCTGCATCACCTGACACACACACACACACACACACACTCAATCTGCTTACCGTTAAATTGCGTTGTGTCGTTGTGCTACAGTGTGAAGTTGTGTTATAACACTTAAGTTGTGTCGTTTTGCAGTTGTGTTGTTGTGTTGTCGTGTTGTACCTCGGACATGTTGATGACTCCCACCGCCAGCGTCTTGTAGCCTCCGATAGTTCGATTCTTGTACCTCCGCTTCCTCTGCAGCATCACGTAGAGGCAGTTACTGTCTCGCTTCAGGAAGTGGGGATACTGTGCACACACACACACACACACACACACACACACACACGCGCAAGTGAAGGGTGTGTGTGTGCGTGTGTTTATATGTGTGTGCGTGTGAGTGTGTGTGTAACCTGCAGAGAGAAGCTGAGTTCCAGGTCAGTTTCCATTCGGCCGTCCACAGGAAGAAAATACTCGTTCGATCTCAAAGTGCGTTTGGAACCCTGGAAACAGAAATCAAGTCCAGGATCAGGCTCAGGTCTAAGACCAGGATCGGGATCAGGATCAGGCTCTCTGTTTAGATCATAGCTTTACATCCTGGGAACACGTTGAAACACCCGAGGTCTGAAACATATCGGCTCTTGGTCGTCGCTGAGATTCACCAGATATGACGTGAAGATTATCTTCACTTTAAGATTAATTTAACCTCGTTACATTTTTTCACTCGTGGCAAACAAACGTTCAGCACATTTTCCTCCAAACTGGCCGAAACGTCAGATTAGCAAGAGTGATTTCGTCTCAGTCCATTACTTTTTGGGAGGAATGTAATCTATTACTTTGCCTCAGGTGTGTGATGCAGACGGATCACCTGGAGCTTGACCGCGATGACGATGGAGCTCAGCTCTCGGTCGAGCTCTGGGAGGACGAGCAGCTTCTTCAGGGTCAGACTGCACAACCTGCAGAGAGAGAGAGAGCGAGAGAGCGAGAGAGAGAGCGAGAGAGAGAGAGAGACATCAGTCCACGGGGCCAATAAGGAAGCTCCGGCACCTTCACAGGCACAACAACTCTAGATTCAGGAGTGGTGGATGTTTTGAACATAACAGTGGATGTTTTGGATGGAGTGGTGGATGTTTTAGACGGAGCGCTGGATGTGGATCATGCCTCCTGAAGCCTGGTTCTTCCAGGATCACATAGCGGCGGCCAGCAGAAGCTAATCCCGCTAATCCCGCGAGGAGCGCTCGCTGCACCGTGACTCTGCAGCAGAATCTCTCCTCTCACATGACGAGTCTGAGGTTCTACAGTGTTTATAGACCGTCTCTGTCTCATACTGTACCTACAAGCAAGTCTCTGAAAGCACAAAGACAACGTCTACATCAGCTGAAGGTTTGCATTCAAGTGAAATCTGGCAAGCTACGGGGGGGGGGGGTCAAAGGTCAAAGTTTAATCCAGGGGGTTTGCTTCTTTGGCTCCATATGAAATCAGCGTATTCTTTGACATTAAATAGTAAGTCAGGTCCTCTCCGCTCCACTCAAGGAAACTCTGTTACGTAAGAAGCTTAGAGCTGAATGGTTGAGTCCATTAACTCCGATAATCCACCTGAGGTGACAGAGCATAGACTCTCCGTCACCTCACGGGCTTTTTCAAGCTCCTCCTGAACTAAACAAATAAATAAATGTCCATCAGCTCCAGACTCCCAGGGAACAACCGTTGATGGTTTTTCTCTGGATACGATGGGTTAAGCCGGTACAGATCAATAAGGTGTACGTCCTCTCTGGAGGGTGGAGACACGTGACGGACATTCCTGGAAGACAAACGTTCACTCGTCTTACCTGGGCACGCAGCTGGGGGACGATCGGTCGACCTCCCAGGTCCCGAACAGGTTCATCGGCACCGGGATGCGACCGTCCGACTCCCCGGCCGCTCCGGCGCCGGAGCCCATGTCCAACTCCACTCTGTCCGCCGCCATGGGAGCTCGTGACGGGGGACCTGCAGCCTGGTGGGGCAGTAGAGGCAGGGTGGGGCAGTAGGGGGTGGGGCAGGCTGGGCTGGGTAATTCTCCAGGCAGGTGATGTGGAGGGAACCGAGAGCTGCAGGCTTCACCGGGTCCGTCAGGAAGGTTTGGGAGGAGCTTCTACTGCCTCTGTTCCTCATGTGGTGAGACGAGACGGTCCAGATTATGTCCAGATTACACTTGTTCACCTCCAGACATTTGTGTTGCTTCAATTTACACTTCAACATCCAGAATATTGAGCGTCTTCCTCCTCCAACATCCAGATTATAGAGCATCTTCCTCCTCTCACATCCAGATTATAGAGCATCGTTCTCCACTAACATCCAGATTATAGAGCATCTTCCTCCTCTAACATCCAGATTATTGAGCGTCTTCCTCCTCCAACATCCAGATTATATAGAGCATCTTCCTCCTCTCACATCCAGATTATAGAGCATCGTTCTCCACTAACATCCAGATTATAGAGCATCTTCCTCCTCTAACATCCAGATTATTGAGCGTCTTCCTCCTCCAACATCAGATTATAGAGCATCGTCCTCCTCTCACATCCAGATTATAGGGCATCCTCCTCCTCTAACATCCAGATTAGAGCGTCTTCCTCCTCTAACATCAGATTATAGAGCATCTTCCTTCTCTCACATGCAGATTATAGAGCATCTTCCTCCTCTCACATGCAGATTATAGAGCATCTTCCTCCTCTCACATCAGATTATAGAGCATCTTCCTTCTCTCACATGCAGATTATGGAGCATCTTCCTCCTCTCACATCCAGATCATTCAACATCAATTCAAACCAAACAAAAAGACACAAACAGGTCTGAGTAGTCAAATAAAGTTTATTTAGAAACGTGAAGTTCCACTGGGATTTACTCTCTTTTCTATTATTTACACCAGAAACTCAAACTGAAGCTTTTAATTTCCTCCTCCTCAGTGATTTGCTTTGTACATTAAAGCTGCACAATGTAAATGTGTGTATTTCCACTGCGGCGCGTCGGGCGGCTGTAGTCTGCGGCAGAGCTAGCTGGTTAGCATGCTAAATCTACTACAACCAACAAACATCAGTGGAATAACGTGGTGAACCTGGAGAGGATGCCAAAGTCCGACAAAAATGTAAAAAATATATCTAGAATAAACATAAGTGTGTGTGTGAGAGAGGTATTTTAAAAGGCCCGGTTTCACCAGACTGAAGGACGAATCCAGGTTTGACCAGTTCCTCTGAGATTTTAATTAAATATCGAGTTCTGTTGACTAAATGTCGAGTTTGCGTTTTGAATTGAAGTCAGGCCGAGAGTCACAAGAAAAACTTCACACGGGGGCCGGCGTCACGTGTGGAGTTCCTCAGAGATCAAAGCCGAGACCCTCTAGCTTTGTCACTTACACTATTTCGCTTTGAACCGGCACCAGACTGTGTGTGTGTGTGTGTGTGTGTGCGTGCTAGATGTAAAACTGGTGAGCCGCCAGGTTGTCCATGAAGGGCCGAACCAGGAAGTCTGTAGAGAAGTAGAAGATGAGGCCGAAGGTGATGGAGATGGGCAGAGCGGGGAGAGCCTTCCGGAAGATGGCCAACAGCAGCAGAGTCAGACACAGACCCTGAAACAAAAACACAGAAATAAGACTTTACATCCGACATGGCGGAGAGTTCATTCAGAACTTCTTCTTCTTCTTTTTTTATATCTGGATCACTCACGATGAGAATTGCCACGAAACAGGCGATGGTGGTGTTCCAGTCTGCGCCGCTCGCTGCCGCTTTCCCCACCAACACACTGTAGAAGATGAAGTCTCCCAGACCGAGCTTCACCCCTCCTACACACAGTCCAAGACACAAAGACACACAGTCGCAAAGACAGAGTCAGAAAAAGACACAGAAAAAAACGCAGTCAGAAAAAAATGCAGTCACAAAGACACAGTCACAAAGACACACAGTCACAAAGACACACATAGACAGTCAGAAAACACACACAGCAGGTACAAACACACTCACTGTCCTCAGAGTCGTCTTCCTGAAACGACCTTGACGTTTGTCTCTGAGGTTCCGCCCCTCTGATGCTCTGCTCCGCCTCCTCATCTGAGAAACAACATGGTGGTGTTACTCTGTGTGCGTGTGTGTGTGTGTGTGTGTGTGTGTGTGTGTGTGTGTGTGTGTGTGCGTGCGTGACACCCCGGAGGAGCCCCACCTGTCTCCGAGCGCTGCGTCTCGCCCGGACTCGCCATCCCCACCGACCACATCATGGCGGCTGCGCAGGCAGGACAAAGAGTTAACTCCCCAAAGCCCCCCGTGACATCGCCGGCAAACAGGAAACAGGAAGTGGCAGCCCTGAGGGGGGGGGCGGAGACTCACAGGAGTATATGAGGGCGGGGAAAATGGGCTCGTTCCTCTCCTGCGCCGTCTCCACCAACATCCTGAGGGGACCCTTCGGACTGAGGACCGCCACCAGGTCTGCAGCGGGACACGGTACTCTTTGAGCATACAAGTAGAATTGTAATGGAAAATACTCTCCTGATCGTACCGTAGATGGAGATGGCTCCCAGGATGACCCAGGCGGACCACTCGGGCAGGTACTTGATGAAGACGAGGGCCATGAGGGCACTGATGAGGATGAGGTAGGCCTGCTGCAGCTGCAGGGGGCCCTTCCAGTGGATACAGATCATCCCCACCGCCCCGAAGTTCCAGATCATCACCCCGACCGTGGGGTAGTCCACCGCCACGTTGTACGTCTTAAACACCTCCCTGCGGAGGTGAGACGCAGACGTCAAGGGGGGGAGGGGAGGGGTAGGGGTCAGCCGGCGGCCGAGCGAGACTCACCCGAGATACATGAAGCTGAACCAGAAGAGCAGCATGAGGGACGACAGGATGAGCCAGCCGTGGATGAACTGCAGTGAACACAGATACTCTGATACAGACAACACCGACGGGATTCTACCCCGAACACCCCCCCCCCCCCAAAAAAAAACCAGCCCCAACTTCATCCAGGTCATTTATCGGCAAACATTGGGGTGAAAGGGGGTCACGTAGCAGATATCCAGTGCAATAATGACGATAAATCTATATCCATCTATCTATACTTGATTGCCGTGGGCCTTTCCTCTGCTACAGAGGCAGCCTTGTTTCAGTGAAGTGGAGCTCCTCTCCTGTGAAACTGGCATCGACAACAACTTTTCGCCAGCAGTTTTAAGCTACTCCACGTCGCCCCCCTTTGGTCCCAGGACAAACTGTAAGTGCGGTGGCGAGGTTGTGTGTCGGACCTTGTAGCAGCGGTACTTGTAGAGGATCACCAGGAAGATGGTCATGACCACGATGACGCTGATCATGATGATGGTGTTGAGGACGGAGTTGAGCAGCCGCCGTCCGACCGACGCCGTGTTCTCAGTGAATGGCGTGTAGATCCTGCGCGGACAGACTGTGGTTAGCGGTGGTCAGAGGAGGCGGCGGCGGTGGCGGCGGCCGACTCACAGCTGCTGGTTGGTCTTCTCGCTGTAGAAGCTGACGGACTTGATGGTGGCGACGACCACGACCATGCAAAGCGTGACGGGGATGAAGAGCATGATGACGTGCTTCGCGCCGTACTTCAACGGGAGGTCCTCCTCGTCGACGTCTGCGTCTGCGTCCTGATCGGAGCCGCCGCCGCCGTCCATCGGCGCCGAATTCGACCTCCTGCTCAGCCCCTCCTGGTCGTGGAGACGACGACACCCGTCAGACGGACCGGCCGCGTCGTCTCCGACCGCGGGAGGGGAGGACCTCACCTTCGTCCTGCCGGTGGGCGTGGTCTCCGGCTCCGCGAGCTCATCTTCCGGTTGGTACGACGGCACCGCCGGACTCTCCGACGGCACCAACGCCGTCCTCTCGTTGTAGATTTCATCGTCACTGTCCGAGGCGTTCATGGCTGCTTGGAGGAAACGCCGCCTGGAACAAACACCGAGCAGAGCTGAGAGCAACGACGTGACCCGCTCAAACGGACAAAAAAAAAAAAAAGTCTATCGGACCGACGGAAACGCTCAGAAACTTTACCAGACGCACGAAAACTTTACGCAACGCACGGCAAATTCTTACCAAACGTACAAAACTCTACCAAAAGTACAGAACCTCCCAGAAACTGTACTTCATGAGGAGAAACTTTACAAATCCCTTAGAAACTCGGCAGAACCGACCCTTGAGGAAACACTTGAACTACAAAGCAATGGAACTCTGGAAACTCTACGACAGTTATTTTTAGGGTGTTCTGGGTGTCTGAGCACCTCGACGCCGCCCCCTGTCGGTGGTTATCGGTAGTTGCACTTCAGCTTTGGTCGATGTTTGGAGGTTTTGTCGCGGTTCCGTGATGTTCCGGGGGGTCGTGAGTTCTCACCGCGCAGCGTTGTGTCGGTTTGACGGGTGACGGAGGGTTTCGGGTGAGAAGATACCGGTGACTCGGAGCGTCTTTACAGCGAACGGCGGCCGAGTCTCGTGACGATTTCTATCCGCCTGTCGCTTCCGGTTGTGGCGCGAGGCAACGAAAAGCACCTGGAGATTTTACCTCGTTTAAAGTAGCGCAGAAATCACGGCGAGCTCCAAGTTGCGGCGTAAACACCGAGAAAAGAGCCGGAAGTCCTCAGTCAGCTGACGGGTGGGACACGTGACCACACTCCAGTGACGTATGAGGATGATTAACGGTTCATTTTTTATTTTTATTTTTTTAAGTTGAAGAAATTAATTTTGGACAATTGTGGAAGTCAACAGTCCTACAAGACGTACGAAAATATAAATAAAAACAGGAATAAGTTTGAAGGTAGACAACAATAACGAAGATGAGAGAAGAAAAAAAAGACATGACATGACATGAAATAAATTTTAATTAAATTTAAACAAAACTAAAAAATAAATTAAATTAAATTAAAAAAAACTAAAAACTAAATCAAATTTAAAAAAAACTAAAAAATAAATGTAATTTAATTTTAAAAATATATAATAAAATAGAGAAAGAAATTCAGGAGTTCTGCCACAGGAGCTCGGGGTTGTCCGTGACCTTTAAATCTTCTACCACGTTCAGGACTTTCACAGAACTCCGTTTCTTCATGAGCTTCAGCGATGAGAAGAACAAACACTGTTCTGTTTGGAACACATACACATTTGGCTTACATTCTCGAAATCTGTTTTTGTGCATGAACATCTGTGCTAAAATTACAGTGGTATTGTTTGACAAAGAATTCTTAAAGAATTCTAAAAACCATACAAAAATATTTTCACATTTGAAAAAAGCAGCTGGTCCATGTTTAGATAACCAGTGATGTAAATAATCCCTAGACACTTTAGGGATTATTTACAAAGAATATATGGTCTTGACATTAATGTACTTTTAATACTATAATAATAATATATTTCTAAAATTCTGGAATAAGTTGTTGGAAGTCAGCTATGTGAGCATTTATGTAGAAAATAAACCATATCACACAAACCTCATATCATGGGGAGACCTCTGGCAAAAGGTACTAATGATCTACTTGTAATGACTCTTCAGCTCAGACTAAAGTTAAACTTTTCACATTCTTCCTGTAAAGACTATAATTATGAACCACTCAATAAAGATGCAGATTATACACAAGTCAATTCTCTGAAACCAGATGGTACCGATCAAATCATCAAACCGGGAGCTTGTCCTGAAGACATAAATGCCTGGATGAGCTGCTGTTTTCTGCTTCACTCCATAAGAACCAAAGTTACTATATTTGGCACAAAACAAAATGCCTCTTTCTCAGTTTGGTTCTGCAGGGTTACTCCATCAAAAATGAACATTTCTGCTCTTACATATACATTTTCTTGTGTAAAGAAATTTTTTTTTTTAATTATCTTCGAACTTTCCTTACTTCAGTTTTCCTGTCCGCCACTAGAGGGCGGCACATAACGTCATCCTTTCAGAACAAAAGGCACGAGAGCCACTGCTCTGTCACATCACTTTATTATGGAATTAAAAAAGAAAAACTAAAAGAAAAAAATAACTGAGCACCAAAAGAAACGTTCTAGCTTCTAGCTTCGCTCCTCGAACTGGTTCTTGTTCTTCAGCAGGAATGCGGCCAGGAACTCGATGGGGTTCGGAGGTCTGCACACAGAAACACAACAGAAGACTCATTTTAAACGTGGATCATGACGACGTTCATTCCTCCTGAAGACATTCCTCCGCACCTTCTGTCATTGTGTTTCGCCTCAAGCTGCGTGGGTCTATATAAAGTCGAAGGCCGCAACGGGTCACCAAACTCACTGTTCGGATCGTTTCCTAGTTTTGAGTCACGGACCTGATCATTATTTGATCAACTACAAAAGCAAAAGAGCAGCTTGATACAACTTTGCCAATCATTTTTTCATACTTATGAGTCGGCAACGGTCGCATTTCTTGCTTTGTCTCAAGTACATGTGGTCGTGTCCCACGTATTCCCACTCCCGTACGGCTCTGCAGTCCCACAGTGGCGACACGCCGCAATGGTTTTGTCCACCAACCGTCTTCTGTCATCGCTGTGTGTTTACAGAGAAAAACGATCTCATACATGCGACTTAAATGATGCAGGAGGTTTTTTTTCAAATCCCTCCGTGAACCACGACGGCCGCTGTACCGAAGGAGTGAGTACTACTGATAAAACAACTTTATTTGTTTCCCCCATCAACTAATCGGGAGGCCGAGCGCGTCCCGAACCGTGGCGAGGTGCTCATGCGGCTGAGGGATCCGTCGCAGCACTAATAAAGTCCTGTGGTTCTATGTGAAGTAATTCTGTGGAATGTTTGTTAGTCCTGTGGTTCTCTTGTTGTGCCCTGTGGGCCTCCGTCACAGCCTCACCTCTCCTTGGCGAGCACCGACAGGCCCTGCAGCAGGATCGGCACCACCGTCTGGTCCAGGTACGCTCGGGTGGGCAGCGCCTGCAGGTCCACCTTCTGCTTCGTCTTCTCGCCACTCGCCTTCTCGTTCTCCACCGTCCTCTGGGGAGGAAAAGCATGCTGGGAGTGTAGCGCCACCTGCCGCTCACACAGGCGGGAACGTGTGTGCGCGTGTGAGCGTGCGAGTTACCTGGATGTTGTCGGTTAGTCCGTATTCTGGATGCTGGTTCTCGGAGACCTGCAGGGACAAGTTTCAGAATGTTTAACGCCAACCCAGTGTGTGTGTGTGTGTGTGTGTGTGTGTGTGAGACTCACAGTTGTGTGTCCCTCCATTGACTGCTCTGCGTCTGTGTGATCTGGAAAACAAACAATCAAACAAACAATGTTTATGGTACCTTGACACATTTCAAATGTTGCCAGGTCAGACTGCCAGGCCACATGATGACGTTTTCAAGTGAAAACTGAATTGAGTTTTGTGGGTCCGTTCACACGGCAACGATGCTCGGAGCCGCCGAAAACACTCCCTGGACTTTACGAAAACGGTCGGGCTCCTTCTCCTTGCAGACGACAGAAACGCTGCTCCTGCCAACAGTCACCAAGGACGTAGTAAACTATTTGTTCTGCACATGCTCAGTAGCTGGACAATCAGAACAATGTTTCCTCCAGTGTCAGGACTCCCACTTTTATTTTGACTCTCACCATGATAATCTAACTTGGTTGAACGTCTCTGTATTCCCATAGCTTATGCTGAGCGCATTGTCCTTTACTGCATGTGTGTGTGTGGTTTCATTACAAAAACAAACAACGAATTGCCATAGAAACTCCTGACGGCAACAACATCGGTGTGATAACTAAAGAAAAGCCCCTTTGACCTTTATTTGTTCATCTGTCGCTTATATGTTGCTTTACTTCCACTTTGCACCGACAGCAACCACTAGAAAAGGACCCGTTAACTCGTACAAAATCCGCAGACAAACTATTCGTCTGTTCACGATCAATGAATAAAATTTTGATAAACGTTTGCACAGCCAGTGGAGGGGAAAATGTCTTAAATTAAATGTAATAATGTATTTAGTCATTAAAAACAGGGGGAGAGCGGTTGCACACTTTAGGGGTAGAATTAATACCACATCAGCTTTTTTTTAAAGCGTTTTTTGGACGATTTGCGTAATCTAATATTGGCGCTGTGCAAATAATGCATGTTGAACTGCAGAGTTTCCTGTGTCCTCCGTTAGCCTGAAGTCCCGGAGTGTCCCAAGTTAATGCTGGTGATGTAGAGCTGACTGCTTAGCTCCGGTGCTAACTGGCGGATAGCCCCGGTGCTAACTGGCTGATACCCCCGGTGCTCACTGACGGATAGCTCCGGTGCTCACTGGCGGATAGCTCCGGTGCTCACTGGCGGATAGCTCCGGTGCTCACTGGCGGATAGCTCCGGTGCTCACTGGCGGATAGCTCCAGTAACTGGCGGATAGCGCCGGTGGTAGCTGGCGGATAGCTCAGGTGCTAACTGGCGGATAGCTCCGGTAACAGGCGGATAGCTCAGGTGCTAACTGGCGGATAGCTCCAGTAACTGGCGGATAGCTCAGATGCTAACTGGCGGATAGCTCCGGTGCTAACTGGCGGATAGCTCCGGTGCTAACTGGCGGACAGCTCCGGTGCTAACTGGGGGATAGCTCCAGTAACTGGTGGATAGCCCCGGTGCTCACTGGCGGATAGCCCCGGTGCTCACTGGCGGATAGCCCCGGTAACTGGCGGATAGCTCCAAAAGCCGGCGAACACGCACCAACGGCATTCAGGTAAACAGCACCAGCGGCCAAGCAGCCGCCGGCGGTCGGTGAGCAGCTTTGGGAGCCGGTGGACGGTGAACAAGCGCCTGCCGGCTGACCGAGAAACAAGCGCGGGATTACAAAATAAATCAACAATGAACTCACCGTCCGCCATGTTTGTTGTGGTGCTACGTACGTACGTACGATGCCGAGCTGATATTACGTAATGACGTAACTTCCCCTGGAAAACGCGACTTCAAAATAAAATAAGCAAGCCGAAACAAGGGAGGAGTGTGAACTTTTATTTTGAAATGAGGTCAGATAGATTTTCAAAGTAAGTAAAAATGTAATCATATCAAGTTAAAAAAAAACAAAAAACATCTTGGAGGTCTGAATCCGTTTCACGAGTCAGAGAAGAAAAGGAAGTAGAGCTTTTCTGGAGCGAGGATAGTCTTTGAACCTCTGCTGGTAATCTCTGGAGGATGCACACACACACACACACACACACACACACACACACACACACAACGGTTGAGTGTTGTTTTCTCCCATGTTAAACATTTCTTATTCTCACAAGATGTTGATTTTCTGATTTCAGATGTGTGACACTTGGAAAGAAACATGACTACATCTCAGATTAGACCTGGACTTCATCCTGGATTGAGGTCTCTGGAGCGTTACCTGTGGTGGTGAATGGCTCGGGGTCCAATGGAGCAGATGGTGAAGAAGGCAAAAGCGAACGCCGGTAGCGACCACACGGCGACGGCATAGCCACACCACTCTATGATCTCACCCAGGAAGTTGGCACAGGACACCCACTCAAACATCCCCCCTGGAAGACAGACGCAGACTCTCTTAGTCCATCTACCCACCAGTCAGGTCCGGACCTGGTGTAGACCAGGATCTGGAAGGGCTGGATCAGGGTGTGAAAGAGCTGCAGGCAATCATGTCTAGTTGCGGGACTGGATCTGGTTGGTATGCTGTGTATTGAGAGATGCATGAGCTGGATGAGAATGTGGCCTAAGGACCAGGACGCGTATCGGGGGTGTGGTCGTACCATAGGGGATCCTGTAGACGCGTTCTCCGGGCTTCCTGAGGCTCCGCAGCACATGATCACTGTGGATGTTAATGGTCATTCCACACACAAACAGGAGCAAACCTGAGAGACACATTGAACAAGAGACGTATTCAGGAACAGTGTGTCCCGCTCCTCATAAGTCCCCTTAATGTCTGCTGAGGCTTGGCGTCCCGCTCTTCTTGACGTAAACAAATGTAAAGAGAAAACATCTACTGGTTGAAACAAAGTCTTCTAGGTTGGGATGGACAAGTCCACGTACATATTTCTCACCACAGACGGACTCACCTGCCGCCAGACGTGCCTCCGTCAGCCAGGAGTCGTGGAAGTGAGCGCAGTGCAGCAGGAAGTGAGCCTGCAGGACGCCGTTGAGCGAGCAGAAGATGGCAGCATAGAAGACGATGAAGAGTGGGACGGGTCGTCCACGAGTCAGGAAGGCGTAAATAAAACTCCTGCAGGAGAGACACGAGTCAGGAAGTCCAGCAGGAGACATGAGGGGTGGGGGGTTCAGGGGGACGCCTGTTTCTGGATTAGTTTCATGTTTGTCAATAAAGAGACAAGAGTTAGTGACAGACTGTCTGTCTGTGTCCGTCCGTCCAACCGTATATCTATCAATCTGTCTGTCCGACTGTCTATCTGTCCATCCATCTTTCTGTCCATCCGTCCGATCGGTTATCTATCCGTCCATCCATCCGACCGACCATCTGACCGTCCGTCTGTCTGACCGTCTGTCCATCCATCTTTCTGTCCGACCATCTGTCGATCTGTCCGTCTGTCCAACCATTAGGAAATACGAAATCTACGAGGTTAGAAACTGAGCAGCTGTATGATTTAAAGTGCAGTTTAAGACGAGCGCCCCCACATTTCAATGGCGAGGACAGGTATTGCATGAAGGCCGGCAACTTAGTTAAAGTGGAGAGTGAAAATTCAGCCTCATGCACAAATAGAAATATATGAAAATAGCCTGATTTCACATGAAACACTCCCCCTCACCCCTCTTCTCTCCTCCTCACTCCTCCTTACTTTCTTCACCCTCCTCACTTTCTTCACTCCTCCTCATGCCTCTTCTCTCCACTTTTCTCTCCTCTTCCTCACCCCTCTTCCTCACCCCTCTTCCTCACTACTCCTCACCCCTCTTCCTCACTACTCCTCACCCTCCTCTCTCCTCTTCCTCACTACTCCTCACCCCTCTTCCTCACTCCTCCTCACCCTCCTCTCTCCTCTTCCTCACTACTTCTCACCCTCCTCACCCCTCTTCCTCACCCCTCCTCCTCACTCCCCCTCACCCCTCTTCTCTCCTCTTCCTCACTCCTCCTCACCCTCTTCTCTCCTCTTCCTCACTCCTCCTCACCCTCCTCACCCCTCTTCCTCACCCCTCCTCACTCCTCTTCCTCACTCCTCCTCACCCCTCGCAGGGATCCACAGGTGAGCGTACCTGTGGAAGTAGTGCAGCATGAACGCCCCGAGCAGCAGCAGCGCCCTTCCGGTGCTCGGGCGGCTCCTCTCGGCTCCGCTCGCCGGCCCCGGAGCCTCCTGCCCCGCGAGCAGCAGCAGCAGCACGGGCAGCAGGAAGGCCGGCGCCTCCTGCAGGAACCAGGCGGCCCTGGCGGGACAGAGGCGGCCGCGGGACTCCGTGTAGCGGCCGTACAGGGTGGCTCGCTTCCGTAGCTGCCGCAGCACGAGGAGCACTGCCCCGGTGATCAGCAGCCAGCTGACAGTCGACACGGCGGAACCCCGGCACTCCATCACCCGCCGCCGCAGCCTCGAGGTCTGGGCAAGACCTGGCAGGAGGAGGAGGAGGAGGAGGAAGAGAAATCAGGAGGAGGAACCCGACGGCAGGAGGTTTGACACATGAATCATTGTGAGCGAAAGACCAAAACAAGTTGTTCATTTCAGGAACGATTCAAGGAAGATTGAAAAGTTGTGGTTTTACTGGACCCCAGTGGACAAGAGTTAGAACAGAATAGAATAGAATAGAATAGAATAGACCAGAGTAGAACAGAATAGAACAAAATAGAATAGAATAGAATAGAACACTTGGTTTCTCTTCTCAGGCTGAATAATGTCAAAATTCACACCTCTTCATCCTTGAGCAGTAACGACTCTGGAAAAGTCTTTATTGACAGGATTATAACTAGCAGGTCAAGGGATCATTGCTCAAGGACACATCAACCGTGGGATTTGAACCCACTAACTCCCAATCCCACTTCTCTAACCTGCAGGCCACCAGCGCCGCTCAACACACAGTAGGTAGGCTTCATAGTTTTCTGCTTCTGACCTCAGATAAAACACAAGTTATCATATTTGGACAAAAAATCACCCTAGAGAGAAATGACGTGAACGTCCAGTAACACTGGGTGATTTTTACTTTGACCTCCAGAACAATAAATGAAGCAAAAGCCATGTTGAGATCAAGGAAATTTAATAAATGAAAAGAAAGCGATTAGGCTGTAACTAAGCTTAAACTCAAAATAAACAAATCGCACACAGCTCCAACACAAACTGTGGCCAGACGACAACCGTCAACGCTGAGAAGTCGTGAATCTCAGAAATCATTATCTTTTTATGGGCTTGTATCTTTTCATGTGGTTGTACCGTTCAGCTGCCAATAACTTCACTTTGAGTGTTGCTCAGACTTCAAGAAAGAACAGTTTGAACTCATAAATGTATGTTTATTACTGGTACAAGATGAGTTTTAGAGCTTCTTGTTGCACAAGGTAACTGGAACTGCAACCTGGTAACTGAAGGAATATACAAGTTAAACATTTGATTTCTGTGGGACAACTGAAGACATTGTATTGTTATCTTCCTACACAGCTGGGATTTCTCCCACTGCTAAAGTTGGGAAAAACAAAGCTGTAAATGAATGTTCAGGGACATCCCAAGTTGTGTGCATGCATATGTGTGTGTGCGTGTGTGTGTGTGTGTGTGTGTGTGTGTGTGTGTGTGTGTGTGTGTGTGTGTGTGTGTGTGTGTGTGTGTGTGTGTGTGCGTGCGTGCGTGCGTGCGTGCGTGCTTGTCTATGAAACACTAAGTGTGACTTGGTTATGTTCATGGGGGAAACAGAGGAGAAAGGAAATAGTTTGGCAACATAGAAAGGAGCAAAAAAAAAGAAAAAAGAATTGTAAAATCATTAAAAAATATATTAGACATTTCTCTCCAAGAGTAGGAATATTATTGGGTGAGAGGAAAATATGAGAAAGTGTAGGTGTGTGAATGCGTATTTACATTTGTATATGTGTGTATGTATACATTGTCTGATGAACACTGATGACGTTACAGAAAACTGACACTAAAATTAAAAATAAACAGAATAATGGAATAAACAAAATAATGAATGGATGATGAGTAAAACCAATTATATTATGGAATTCTTAAGCTAATTGTCAAAAAAAAAAAAAAGTGAAATTATCCATGAATGAGTTTGTTTTGGAATTGAGGCGGTTCAATTGTCATAAATTCAGGGACTTTTGACTGAGATTCTGTAATAATATAGTCAAACAGCACATCTTTTCCATTGGTGTATACTGATATTATTTTTTGATTTCCAGTTTGTGAGTATGGTTGTCTTGGCGATGGTTCGGGCTACAAGCGGGAGTTTAGTATGTGGTGAGTGGAGAAATCTGTATCCGTATCTTGAAAGGTGTATAAAGCAGCCAGACCTTCCATTGGGGAAGAAGCACATTGGTCATTTGCTCCCGCTGACATTTTCCCCCCCGTCTGTGGTGTTTTCTGATGCAATCAAGGAGCATTGTTGAGGCGGTTCTTTCTTTCTCTTATCAGCTGATTCACGTCACCAACGACCATCGATGGAATCCAAGACACTATTGATTTTACTTAGTGTGTTTCAAACTTGATATACACAAAGGCGTCAGTACAAACAAATGCTTATTTGACCAGCTTATCTGTATTACAAAACCTGTGGGGAAAAAAAAAAAATGCCAAGTCCGTAATGTGTATGAACTCGCAGTCCGACCAGAGTTCCTGTGTTTTAAACGATACTGTTTTAAAGGGTAGCCCCTTTTTTTTTTCCACACATAAACTCGCAATACTTCCACTTCCACTTCCACAGCATCATCTCACCATAGGAATCTGAGAAAATGACTGTGAAGTGAGTCAGATTAGACTAGAGTAGTTTCACATGCTGTGATTGAGACATTTTTACGGCTTTCAGCAGATACTTTGAGGTCAGCTTTGCCGGGTCCACTTAAAAGTTGTAAAACGAGGTCCTGGACGAAGACCGGCGATCCTGATGGGACGTTACGGTCACTCATACCTTATCTGGAGGTTCCATGCAGGAGCATTTGGACCTCTGTAAAATGAGACGGATGCTACACTCAGTAGAGGAAGCAGATTGGCAGCCTGAACTCCCGGGTTGTATTGTTGATGCTAAACTACTTGTGCATTAAATCCTTTTTCCACGCAAGCAAGAAGGTGATGCATCACACAAATGTCTTCTTTCATCCTCTTTGACACACCTGTGGTTGTTTACTTCATAACCTGGTGTCCAAACAGGGACAAGGGTTTGTTGTTTACTGCAACTACAAAATAAAAAAAATTTTTTAAGAATTTGGATATCTGGTGATGAATATTTCTTGCCATTTTTCCACTCCTTCAATTTCTGTAATGCTGAAAAAATACACTTTAAATTCGTTATTAAAATAAGAAAATTATGGGTTTGTTTTTTTTACTTCTCCATTTGGAACAGTGGATGTGATATTTCGCCAGAAGAATCGCAATATTAAAAGATGAAGTGAGACACAGGGTGAGATGCTAAGAGGGGAATTTATTCGGACGTTAAAGCCGGAGCGCTCACACACCTGACAAAGACAAATTCCCACAAACCATCCTCACACACACACACACACACACACACACACACACACACACACACACACACACACACACACACACACACACACACACACACACACACACACACACACACACACACACACACACACACACACACACACACACAGGCATGCACATTCTGACCATCCTCCCCTGCACACTCCCCTCTTCCGTATATAAAGCTGCATCATCCGAATCACGTTCCTTCCAGGCCTGGCTCTGGCGCCCAAAGATACTTCTTAGACGTCATCGTAAACTGCAAATAAAAACAATCCTGATTAGTTGAATATCAGTTATATCCTGGGGCGACGAGAACACGAGACGTCTGTGATAAGTCAGTCTCCACACATGGAGGTCAGATTTTCTACAACAGTAATGTCTGAGTTGGCCAGATGTTAAATCAGCCATAAAAAAACAAAAAACAAAATGTGAGTTTCAATGAGAGCAGTTTTTAATATCCAACCATTTTTTTGTAGCTAAACAGTGAACAAACAAATGTTCTAAAGTTTCTTCTCTGGAGTTACAAAAATGAGCACAAATGTTCTCAAAGTTATTTATTGCCATTGCTTGGAAGTTTTGTTAATTCAAAACAATAAAAAAACAAAAAAAAGCGCGAGCGCTCCCTGGTGGCGTCATGGCGCCCATTGGCTGCTGCGCGGGCCGCCGGCCGTTGTCGCCCCCTGTCGGCGGCGGCGTGCAGGTGCCCCTCCTTGGTTCCATCCCCGGAGAGACCGCCTCCATTTTAGCAGCGGCAGCCGGCGGAGGAGCAACGGCGGCGGCTCGCAGCGCACTCAGCGGCCGGTGCGGGAACACGCTCCTGCGGCGGATCTCCTCCCACTCCCACCCCCTCCTCCTCCTCCTCCCCCTCGCCTCTCGGTGAGACTCCGGCCCTTGTTCTTGCGGGATGGCGGCTCTGCGGCAGCGTTCGGCGGCGGTGGATTTGTGAGGATTTGCGCCGGTGCGCGTGCTGATCTGTGGCCGCTGGTCGGGGCTCGGTCTCGGGGCCTCGGGACGTCAGGTAGGCGCCGGCTTTGTTCTAATTGGGTTTGTTGATTAGCGGCTCCGTGCTCCGGTTTATCATAAGGCGGCTTTGTGTGAGCTCCTGAGGGGCCTGATTAGCGGCCGACGGGTCGCCGCGCCGCCCGGCGACCCGTCGGCCAAACGGCTCTGCGCGGCCGAACCGGACAGCAGCCCCGCTGCGCGGCCGTGTGGGGGTGAGAGGCGGGGGGGGTGGTGGTGGGGTGAAGGGGGGGGGGGGGGGGGGGGGGGGGTTGTTATATAATGTGTGCGCAGAGGACGCGCCGCTCCGCTCTGACCCCCCCTGTGACGGACTGCGGCTGTCCTGCCGCCTCCTCCTCCTCCGAACCAGCTTCGATGTTGGACACGGAGCTCCGGGGAGGGGGGGGGGGGCTCAGGCCGGACTGCAGGTGCAGCAGGGCCGCGGGCTACACCCAGCAGGGCCCGGCTGCAGAGGAGAGGGGGGGTACAGTGTGTGTGTGAGGAGATGATGATGGTGATGATGATGAGTTGAAGGTTTCCTGTCGAGCGTCATCAGAAACCTGAAGATCAAACATTCTTTCATTTTTCACCTGAAACTCCTCCGTCCGTCCTCCGAACCGTTTAATCCTGTTCAGGATCGCCGGAGGAGCCAATCCCAGCTTTACGGGACGCACCTGGACGGGTCAGCAGGCCCCACACACACACACACACACACACACACACACACACACACACACACACACACACACACACACACACACACACACACACACACACACACACACACACACACACACACACACACACACACACACACACACACACACCACACACACACACACACACACACACACACACACACACACACACCGAGGGGCAATTTAGGGTCACCGATTCGCCTCATATGCATTTCTACAGAAGGACACGTAAAGCCCAGGAGCTTCCTGCCAGACCTCCACGCCCCTGGTACGACGTCTCGCCCTACGTCCTTTAAAACCACTTCAGGTCCAAAAACGGTACAGAGCGCGCGGTGTCAATCCTGACGCCTTGGGTTTTAACCTGCAGGACATTCACAGAGCTCTCCGGAGCTTCACACCGTCTGGTCCTCCAGGGTCTGATGACGTCTCCCGGGTTCCTTCAGGGGAGCGTCCCTCCTCCAGCCTCCACCCAGCCCGAGACCAGAGGACTTAAAACTTCCCGTCCCGTCTCAGACGGGTGGAGAAGCAGGAAGACCAGGTCTGAACGAAAAGCGTATCTCGTCACAAAAGGTGGAACGACATCGTCCAGTTTAGAAGTTGAGAGACGGAGGAAGGACATCGTCTTCTGGGTCGTCCTCATCCATACGACCTCCTACTGCTGAGGTCAGGAGGTCATCGGGGGAGGGGGGGGTTGTTTGGAAGTTTCTCTGAAAACGCCACGCGACTGTGTCGCCGTGGAAACGCCACTTTGCCGTAGTCGTAGTTAGCGGTTCTGCGAGGATCCGTCCTTCACTTCTTCACTCCACTTAAAGTAGAGAGAGCTTTATTCCTCCCCAGGGGGAAACACAAACTTACAACAGCTCAAGGTAAAAGGTGCAGAACTTATAAAATTAAGGAATTAAAATATGTAAATATCTAAACAAGACTTAGACTTAGACTTTCTTTATTGTCATTGCACAGTACATCACACAGTGAGGAACTGGCAACGATATGTCGTTGCTTAGCAACCGGTAAAAAAGGCATTAAAAAAAACGTATTTAAATATATTTTAAAAAGTAGTGCAAACAGTCAAACGAGCAAAAAAGAGCACAAAAAATAGAATATGTAAAAAAAAAGTCACTAAGTTCACGACTCGTCGCGACTCTATTTTCCACGATTTCCTTCGACAAAATTTTCAAGACAAAAACTTGACGACTGGAATTTTATTATCTCCGTTAAATCTTGCATTTTCACCGTCGTCTTTTCACCGTCGCATCAAGTTAAACTTCTTTTAATTCCCCGAGCTAAAAAAGGCGACAACTGAGGCCCGTCTGCTTCGTTAAAAGAATAACTTGTGATTACAAGTCGCTCAGGAAATGAGCTGGGAAGAAAAACGACCAGAGGCCGAGAAGCGTTTGTCTCTGGAGGTCGACTGGAGCTTCTCTCCGTCACGTCGGCTTCATGTCGGGCTTCAGTCTCTTTACGTCTTTTTCTCACTGCTTCCATTTTCCCCCCAACGGCGTAAAAACAAAGAAATGCTGCCAAACGTCCGATTTTGAAACGGGAGGAAGCTTCCTGTATTTTTTGAAAATCGCCCCGGGAGGCCACGGACGTCTAACTTTGCCCTCCTCTGCACTGCTCAATGGCGCCCCCTGCTGGTTGTGGTGCGATTGCCCTCCTCTGCACCGCTCGATGGCGCCCCCTGCTGGTTGTGGTGCAATGCTTCTGCTTTTTTTTTGTTTTTTTGAGTCCAACAATTTAATTCATCACACGTTTATTTTGGTTTTTAACTGTCTGGCGTTGCGTCCTAGTTGTCACTCAACAAACGTCATCGCCCCTCCTGATAGCATGAGACCGACACACACACACACACACACACACACACACACAGATCTGAGGAGTTGTGAGCTGACGCTGCTCATCACTTTATGACATTTTTTTATTTTTTTTCTTTAAATGACCTTGAGCTACAGAGACTCACGTGGTTCGTAACACAAGTCGTGTTTCCCGATGACGGGAAGGCCTCGGCACAGAGGGGTCAGGTTCTTGGAGGTTCTCCGAGACCGGGACCCCCACCCCCCTCAGAGACCAGACTGAGGTTCACATCTGTCGACGCGTCTCTGAGGGTCGTGGAGTTTACGTCGCCCTGCAAGCCGCCTGATAACAACCGCGACGTCACACCCAGAACCGGGGAGCTGATCCCGGGTCAGAATCCAGGGTCCAGACCCGGGTCCGGACCCAGACGCGCCACCCTTAAGCCCACAAGCAGATCTAGAGTGTAAAGAGGGTTCGAAGTTCAAAAAAACCACAAAGTAAAACTTTAAATTTGAGTCAAACTGAAGCTGCGATCGACTCGACTCTTATCTCTGAACTGCAACACACACTGATCTCACACAATAACACACACTGATCACACACAATAACACACACTGATCTCACACACTAACACACAATAACACACCATAACACACACGAACACACCATAACACACAATAGCACACACTAAACCACCACAACACACACTAACACACACTAACACACAATAGCACACCATAACACACCATAACACACTATCACACACTAACACACAATAGCACACACTAACACACCATAACACACCATAACACACCATAACACACACTATCACACAATATCACACAATAACACACTCTAACACACAATAGCACACACTAACACACCATAACACACACTAACACACACTATCACACAATAACACACTCTAACACACAATAGCACACCATAACACACCATAACACACACTATCACACAATAACGCACTATAGCACACAATAACACACTATAGCACACACTAACACACAATAACACACAATAGCACACATTATCACACAACAGCACACACTAACACACCCACTACCAGACTTGACTACATGATAACACACACTACCACATGGTCACACACCCTTATACAATGACACAATAACATATACACACACACACACACACACACAACAACATGAAGGAAATGCATTGCAGGCGAAACAAGAGTGTTGATGTTTGTGTTTGTTTCCCCTGAAATCGGACGAAGTTTCAGCTCCCTTCCCCTCTGGTCAGATCTCCTCCCCCAGACCTCCCAGCATCCACCAGACCAGATCAGACCCGGTCCACCAGAGCGACGGATCTGGTCCGGTCTCATTCGGCACGGTCTCGTGTGATCTGGTCCCGGTGGACCAGGTCCCTGGTGGGTCCGGTCTCTGTGTTGCAGTGCAGATTTAGGATTCTTTAGATGAGTCATGCTGCTGCTGATGCTGCATCTCCATGACAACGGATGGGGGGCAGTTGCTATGAGACAGTCAGAAGTAACACAATGCACACACACACACACACACTTTCACTTTCAGGGAAGGAGAGGCGTTCACTGAGCCTTCAGGACCGTTGGATATTTTCCTCCTCGCCGTGCTTTACCGTTTCTTTGTTCTCACCGTGACGCAAGCGTGACATCATCGCTCCGCTGAGCCGTAAAAACTGGGTCAGGAGCCAGCCGGGGTTACCATGGCAACGGGATCAGTAGGTCACGGGAGGCCGCGGGGCATGCCGGGACGTAGTCACGCGTGAACGGGGGCCGATCGTCGTGTCCGGGATGTTAAAAAAAAAAAAAAAAGTAGGCGGAGTTGACAACGTGAGGTTCGGGGATGTCGTCGCGCCGGCGCCGTTTCATTTCAGATATTTGAAGAAAGCAAAAATGTAAAAAGATAAAACGCTTTCACAAAACAAACTTTGGCGAAGTGAAGTGTGTTACGTGTTTTTTGCTTGAATATATCCAATACTGAGCTGTTTTGTTCTGGGGTTTTATGTGTGCTTGGTTTGTACTTTGATGGACTTTTCCCCACTGATCCACAGTGTTTGTTTCCTCCACCTGACTATTGTTGTGTTCTCCCCCCCCCCCCCCTCCCCCCAATCTTGACGGTTATTATAAGTCTCAGCTACATTGATAAGTCTGGATTAATTTCTCCTACACAGCCGGTCAAAGGTTTTAGAATGGCCCAATAGTTCCATTTGTTTTTTAACCCGTTTAAACTCCCAAAACCCTGAAAACTCTCTCACTGCAGCACAACAGTTCATTTACTATATAATGTTCGGTGAGGAGATCAATTAATTTGTGGCCACGAGTAATTCCCTCGCGTTATTTCTCTCTCGGTTTGATATGCTGTCGTGTGTTTAAACATTTCAGTTGTAATCTCTTCAACAACCAACCGTTGGGGTGGCGATGCTAACGTGTTAGCATTCAGCTCGCTGACGTTCGGGGAGGGGGGGAGTATAAGCCGCGCGACAAGACGAGTCGATAATGATATTCATTGTCGATGCTTGTGCAGGAAAAACCACAATTGGAGCCCAGATCTTTTCACAGTATTCTAATTTTTTGCAGTTACTGAATTTGGGATTGTGGATATTTTAAGCCACAATCATCAAAAAAAACAAAAAAAAAAGCTGAAATACCTGGTGTGGAATTAATCTGTGATATATCAAGTTTCCCCGTTTTTGAGTTGTGTGTGTTTTCTGCAGTGAGCTTAAAACCTCTTCCTCGCCTTCCTCCAGGTTCTCCGCGAGGATGTGGCAGTGAGCATGCTCAGAGCGCTGATCGTTACCATGGCGATATTCGGCGGCGGCCATGCGTGCAGCGGGCAGGACAACTGCTCGTCCAGCAGCGGCTCTAAAGATTACTGCTACTCGGCTCGGATCCGCAGCACGGTGCTGCAGGGGCTGCCGTTCGGAGGCGTGCCCACCGTGCTCGCCCTCGACTTCATGTGCTTCCTGGTGAGTTGCCGTTTCCATGGTTACGGCCCCTTGGCAAAAACCCGATTGTGGCGACTCCGCATCGGCCGGCGTATTTCGACGTGGCCGACACTGAGCAGCTCCTCCGCCCCCGCAGGTGCTGCTCTTTGTCTTCTCCATCCTGAGGAAAGTGGCGTGGGACTATGGCCGCCTGGCGCTGGTTACCGACGCCGACAGGTGAGTGGTCCGAGGTTCAGGCGTCTGTGGTTTCACTTCCCGATCGTCTCACTGCTGCCCCCAGAGACCAGAACACACACTTCCACTGCCATTCATTGGACCTGTCACAGTGATGCGATCCCCCAGCGTGGCCTCTGATTGGTCAACTTCTCGTTTTCTGTTTTTGTTTTTTTTTTTAATCTCCTGAAGACAGAAGAAATGTTTCAGCCGCCCGGACGAGCGCGAATAGTATGTTTGTGTTGCTCCTCCTCCTCTCCTGCCTCTCTTCTGGGTTCATTAACGGGGTGATGCTGCTCTCTGATTGGTGCACTAACTCTTCTTTGCCGGCGTCTATGGAGAGTTATCAGTGGTGTGTGTGTGTGTGTGTGTGTGTGTGTGTGTGTGTGTGTGTGTGTGTGTGTGTGTGTGTGTGTGTGTGTGTGTGTGTGTGTGTGTGTGTGTGTGTGTGTAAAGAGAGGAGAGTTGGCGCCCCCTACAGGCTGCGTATAAATGTCTGAGCACTGATCACCCTCCATACGCGGCGAATACCACAGCCTCTCTGCGGGATTTTTTTCTGACTCACGCTTTTGGTTCCACGACTGAATGATGCTAACAAATGTGATGCTAACGTCGCCCCGCACCTTCTCTCCATTTCTTAAACCGAACTCAGCCGAAGACGCGACAGAGATAACTATGAGCCGGTGAAGAGGTAACCACCGTCATGTGTCGCACCCAGCGCGGCGTAGCAAACCCTGTGACGTGCTAGCAAACCTGTTATTTAGCTTTAGGATTGTGATGTGGAAACGATGCTGACCAGTAATGGACGACGCTGGGATTGGTGCGGCCGCTTCCTGTCACTTGTGTGTTCAAGTCGTTCCGAAGCAGAACAACATGGTAGATGATCAAAGTGTAGTTTAGATTTGTTTAGATTCGTTGCTTCACAATGACAAAAATCACATCAGGGGTCAAAGGTCAAAGGAAGGTTACTGAAACGATCATTTCCAGCACATTTCTCAAATTCGAATCCTGTTGTTGGCCCGTCGCAAACAATTCATTGGTCAAATTTACCAAAGAATTTAGTACCAAAGCAACTTCAATGGGCACAAAACGTCTCCATCTTTGTAGTCTTGTAGCAGTGTGCTGTCCTCCATCTTTGTAGTCCTGTAGCAGTGTACTGTCCTCCATCTTTGTAGTCCTGTAGCAGTGTGCTGTCCTCCATCTTTGTGGTCCTGCAGGTGTTTACTGTCCTCCATTTTTGTAGCCCTGTAGGTGTTTAGTGTCCTCCATCTTTGTAGTCCTGCAGGTGTTTACTGTCCTCCGTCTTTGTCGTCCTGTAGGTGTTTACTGTCCTCCATCTTTGTAGTCCTGCAGGTGTTTACTGTCCTCCATCTTTGTAGTCCTGCAGCTGTGTATTTTCCTCCATCTTTGTAGTGCCATAACTGCATACAACTTTCCAGTATTCCCTTCACTCTCGGTGTAAACATAATGCTGTAAATACTGTGTACATTCATACGAGTTACTTTAATTTTGAAAATAGATTACATGTATAAAAAAAACAAAAAATATATGTATACACGCTGACAGACTTAAAGAAGCTCCTCTTGAAGGTACCCTGGCATCTTCATTGGTCACTGTTTACTGAATATTAGTGTCAGCAGCTGTTTCAGGCGTGTTTTAACTTCCTGTGCTTGAGTGAAACGTTGTTTGATTCCGTGTTAGCTCTTGTTGTGCTAGCATAATGAATGACTGACACAGAGGTGAAACGCTCACAAAGATGTGTTTTGTGTGTGCGTGTGTGTGAGTGTGTGTGATAAACCCTGTTGCTTCACGAGCTGTAACATCCAATCCGCTGACTCCCCCCCCCCCCCCCCCCCTGTCCGTGTCGCAGCGTTGCCTCGGCGATGCACTCGGAGACGCCTGACCGCTACGAGCGCCTCACGTCCGTGTCGAGCTCCGTCGACTTTGACCAGAGAGACAACGTAAGTGCCCCTTCATCATCGTCGTCGTCATCGTCATCCTCCTCGCACGGCAGCCCGTCCAGTCGATTCTCAGGCTGCTTTAACTTTGACGGCTCCGTCTGTCGTTTTCAGGGTTTCTGCTCGTGGTTGACGGCGATTTTCAGAATAAAGTAAGTGTGCACACGCGCACAAGTCCCACAACGCGCTGGACTGGCCGTGTTGTTGTTTTTCACGGTGGGTCGTTTTTTGCTGCCAACCCCCCCCCCCCCCCCCCCCCCCTGCAGGGACGAGGAGATCCGGGAGAAGTGTGGCGAGGACGCGGTGCACTACCTGTCCTTCCAGCGGCACATCATCGGGCTGCTGGTGGTGGTCGGCGTGCTGTCGGTGGGCATCGTCCTGCCGGTCAACTTCTCCGGAGACCTTCTGGGTAAGACGCTCTCCCAGTGTCATGCCGGCGCCGACACGGCGGGGTCTCTGCAGCCCGTCTCACACCTTGTGTCTGATTGGCTCTTAGTCCGAATTATCAGTACAGAGGTGTTCTTCAGCCGAGGAGCTCCGAGACCGCCCTCTAAAGAAGGTAACGGCAGAGTGCTGCTGGGGAAACGTAGGCGCTCCTGTAGACCTCCGTGACTCCGCCCCTGTAGTAGAGCCTGTCATCGTGAGCAGCGGTGGGGTAGAGAGGCACCCTTGACGTCTGACCGTCGCTGGTTCGATTCCCACAGAAGGATGGGTCAGCGCTACGGCTCCCTGAGCAAGACCCTCGCATCCTAGACTAGGAGGAACTTGTGTAGAAAATATTGTATACAAGTGTGACTAGTTTAGCTTAGTTTTAGTTTAGTACTGTTCCTAATCCCAGAACCTCCAGAAGAACTCAACCAAATGTTCCTGCTGACAGGAAACCGGCAAGCACAAGACACAAAGAGAACCACCGTAGAAAGACATGCATACAAAAAGAAACAACCACAAACTTCACACACACACACACACACACACGCACAGATCCATAAAACACACACACACACACACACACACTTGCCGAACCAAAAAGTCTTTGTTTGAATTTCTAAAACAACTTTTTTTCTTTCAGAAAACAATGCTTACAGCTTCGGACGGACAACGATAGCCAACTTGAAGTCTGGGTGAGTCAAACACAGGGGAAACTGTTAGCTTAGCATGGACACTGTCAACGGATGGGACTGTTAGCTTAGCATAGACACAGGCAGTGGATGGAAGTGTTAGCTTAGCATGAGCACTCAGTCGATGGAAGTGTTAGCTTAGCATGGACACTGGCAGTGGATGGAACTGTTAGCTTAGTATGGACACTGTTGGCGGATGGGACTGTTAGCTTGGCATGGACACTGGCAGTGGATGGGACTGTTAGCTTAGCATGAGCACTCAGTCGATGGAAGTGTTAGCTTAGCATTGACACTGAGAGTGGATGGGACTGTTAGCTTAGCATGGACACTGGGAGTGGATGGGACTGTTAGCTTAGCTCCCTGAGAAGCCACAGTTCTGAAGAGACGTTTGTGGTTCCAGGACGAACCTGCTGTGGCTCCACACGACGTTTGCCTTCATGTACCTGCTGCTGACCGTCTACAGCATGAGGAGACACACGTCCAAGATGCACTACAAGGAGGACGACCTGGTACGGAGACGCGACGCCACTCGCCCGGGACCCGGTCCCGGCTTTCAGTCCAACGACGTCTGCGTCCTGGTGGAGAAACGTGTTCACTAAACCCCCCGAGTTGTGTGTTGCAGGTGAAACGCACTTTATTCATCAACGGGATCTCCAAGTACGCGGAGGAGGCTCAGATCAAGCAGCACTTTGAGTGAGTTCCTCGCGGTGGCGCTGTGGCGAAACACTGTGGTTTCAGAGTGTGACGGTCTACTGTGGTCCTACAGGCAGGCCTACGAGAACTGCACCGTGCTGGAGGCTCGCATCTGCTACAACGTGGCTAAGCTAATGTCTCTGAACGCGGAGAGGTACGTACACACACACACACACACACACACACACACACACACACACACACACACACACACACACACACACACACACACTATTTCACATGCATGCTCACTGTGTGTAGGCATGTGACAAAAAAAATTGTAAGCTCTTTGAAAAGGTTTTGGATCAGTACAACATGATGCGACGTGGAAAAAGCAAGATTTAAAAAATCGGTTGTTGGCAATTTTACCGTCGCTTTCCATGGTGATTATTTTCCATTGTTTTTCCTTGAAAACTGTGATCGCCGCTCAAAGTGATAGAAAGTGTATCATAACTTCTTTGTTTCTCAAGATATTCCATTGAAATTTTCAGGATATTGAGAACATCAGCACCATCCTATGAAAACCAACTGAAAATAAGAATTATCTGAGCTCATTAGATTAACTAATTAGCATAATAAGCATCGATCCGCCACTCAGTGATCCGTCTCATTTGACCTTGGAATGTTCTCGGCGCACAGCGCTGGAATTCCACGTAAATGTTCAATTGTAAATTGATAAATATGAAATCGATGCGACAGCTGGGGAGTCGCTCTACGTCATAGCAAGAATTCAGGATTACCAATGCCAACCGATCAAACTGGAGCTTTTCCTGCAGTGTCACACACCGTTTTGTCACACAGCCGCTGTGTGTGCGTGTGTGTGTTCGCAGGAAGAAGACGGAGCGCAGTAAGAAGTTCTTCACTGACCTGATGGCTAAAGAACACGTTCCCACTATGATCAACCCCAAACCGTGTGGACACCTCTGCTGCTGCGCCATCACTGGCTGCGAGGAGGTAACACACACACACACACACACACACACATTCTGAAGAAACCCGGCTTCAACCCCACCAACTTCACTTCTCTTTGCCCGATTTCCTGTCTGCCATTTCTTTCAAAGTTAAAAAAACCAAAACAACACCTCAAGCTTCTAAAGTTCCCCTTTAGCTCTCGGAGGGTGGAGGGTGGAGGGAGTGACGGGTGGATGTGTTGTTGCAGGAGGAGGCAGTGAGCTTCTACACCAAGAGGGAGTCCAAGCTGAAGGAGGAGTACCGGAAGGAGAAGGAGAAGGTCCACACCAAACCGCTGGGCATGGCCTTCGTCACCTTCCAGAACGAGGCCATGACTGCCATGTAAGCCCCCCCCCCCCCCCCCCTTCGGTGTCACGACTCCCCCCCCCTGTCTTCGCTCTGACTCCGCCCTCTCTGTGCCCCTCCTCCGCAGTATCTTGAAGGACTTTAACGCCTGTCAGGTCCAAGGTTGTCGGTGTCACCAGGAGCCGCGCTCCTCTCAGTTCAGCGACGTTCTGCACGTCCACAACTGGAGCGTCTCGTACGCCCCGGACCCACAGAACGTCCGCTGGTATGGCCACAGGCCCCGCCCACCCACACGCTCGCCATCATTAAAATTAAACCCCTCCCGCTCCCGCCTCCTTAACGCCGTGTGTGTGTGTGTGTGTGTGTGTGTGTGTGTGTGTGTGTGTGTGTGTGTGTGTGTGTGTGTGTGTGTGTGTGTGTGTGTGTGTGTGTGTGTGTGTGTGTGTGTGTGTGTGTGTGTGTGTGTGTGTGTGTGTGTGTGTGTGTGTGTGTGTGTGTGTGTGTGTGTGTGTGTGTTGCCTCCCGCAGGGAGCACCTGTCGCTGGGCGGGATCTCCTGGTGGATCCGCTGCTTCATCATCAACTGCAGCCTCTTCCTCCTCCTCTTCTTCCTCACCACGCCCGCCATCATCATCTCCACCATGGACAAGTTCAACGTCACCAAGCCCGTCGAGTACCTGAACGTAAGGCCTCTCTTGGACCGCCTCCCAGGCGGCGCCCGCCTCTATCTGCTGATGCTCCGCCTCTCACACTCCCGTCCGTTTGTCTGTTTGTTTGTTTGTTTGTTTGCTGCACAGAATCCCATCGTCACTCAGTTCTTCCCAACTCTGCTGCTCTGGGCTTTCTCTGCTCTGCTGCCCACCATCGTGTACTACTCTGCATTCTTCGAGGCTCACTGGACCAGGTACCACTTCCGAATGCTGCTAATGCTAATGCTAATGCCCCTCCTGCTGCAATGTGAAGCCTAAAAATAGCCGGTCCATTTAAGTCGAAGCGCTGAAGTCGGCGTGTGGACCTGGTCCGTGTCATTCTGGTTCATGTGGACCTGGTCTGTGTCATTCTGGTTCATGTGGACCAGGTCCGTGTCATTCTGGTTCATGTGGACCAGGTCCGTGTCATTCTGGTTCATGTGGACCTGGTCCAATGTTGTTTCCTGCCCGCAGGTCTGGAGAAAACCGCACTACGATGCACAAGTGTTACACGTTCTTGATCTTCATGGTTCTGCTGTTGCCGTCGCTCGGGCTCAGTAGGTGAGGCAGCAGTGATGGTGACCTCCGACCTCTTGTGACCTCCGACCTCTTGTGACCTCTGACCGTCCCTCTGTGTTTCAGTCTGGACGTTTTCTTCCGTTGGCTCTTTGACAAGAAGTTTCTGGCTGATGCCAAAGTCAGATTTGAGTAAGTCGTGTTGCTGATGAAAGCGTTTGTGGCTTTGTCGTCGGAGAGCGATGACGCCCGACACCTCGGTAGTAACTCGCGTTGCCCTTCAGGTGCGTCTTCCTGCCGGACAACGGGGCCTTCTTTGTGAACTACGTCATTGCTTCGGCGTTCATCGGGAACGCCATGGATCTGCTCCGGATCCCCGGCCTGCTCATGTACATGATCCGGCTCTGCCTGGCCCGGTCTGCAGCCGACCGCCGCAACGTCAAGAGGGTGAGGACACACTGTTGACTCCACAGGACGGACGGACGGACGTTGACCCCACAGTGTAGACCGACTTAAAGGTCTAACTTGCGTCTCTCCTCTGTAGCATCAAGCCTATGAGTTCCAGTTCGGCGCCGCGTACGCCTGGATGATGAACGTCTTCACGGTGGTCATGGCCTACAGCATCACTTGTCCCATCATCGTCCCGTTCGGTCAGTCCCTCGGAACTGCTGTACACCGTCTGGAGCCTCTTCCACCCTGACCAGGTGTCCCCTGTCTCCCCCCCCCCCCCCCCTGTAGGCCTCATGTACATGCTGCTGAAGCACCTGGTGGACAGGTACAACATGTACTACGCCTACCTGCCCTCCAAGCTGGACAAGAAGATCCACTCGGGAGCCGTCACTCAGGTGGTGGCTGCGCCCATCCTCTGCCTCTTCTGGCTGCTCTTCTTCTCCACCGTACGTACAGGTAGGTTCCTCCAAGTCGCGTCCCGAACCAGATCGAAGTCCGACCCGACTTCGGCGCCGTCCGCGAGGCTTTTGGTTCCCGAGACATATTGTTGGTTCACGTCCTAACGCTGGCATGCGTAATGTACTAACAGGCTTTGAGACGCCCACGTCGATGTTCACGCTGGTGGTGCTGATTGTCACGATCGTGGTCTGCCTGTCGCACGTCTGCTTCGGACACTTCAAGTACCTCAGCGCTCACAACTACAAGGTACAGCGGGCGCGCCGCCGAGCCGGGGCGACATCCGCCGCCACGACCACACCGTATTCTCACTGGTCTCTCGTGTTTCTCGTCTCAGATCGACACCAAGGAGACCGACGTGGACGCCGTGGAGAACGGACGTCCCGCTCGACCCACGTCCTCCCCGACCATCAAGTCTCAGGTGAGTCGTCAAAGAAGTCACGTTCCAGATCGGAGCTCTCGTCGTCATTGGAGACGAGTCCCAAGTCGTTCTCCCGAGAGCAGAAACGAGCCTGAGGGGCTAAAGTTAGACCCGTTTGCCGGCATCAGATCCCACGTGGGACGAGTTCAGGTCAAGTCGGTCGGAGAGGAAAGGGAAGGGGTTGACCTGGCTGTGGTTGTGTCTGTCCAGCAGCAGCAGCAGCAGCAGCAGCAGCAGATGTACATCGCGCAGGTGCTCCAAGACCCGAACTCCGACGAGCCCGGCGGCGCCAGCAGCGAGGAGGACCGGGGCTCGTCGCAGGACGAGGAGATGCTGAACGGGGGGAACAGCATCAACGAGGCGGATTTCCAGTCAGGGGAGGACAGTCTGATCGCCAACGAGGTCCACCATTAGCTGGGGGTGGAGCTAAAGGGAGAGGGCGGAGCTAGCCGTGGTGTCATACACACACAGTTCAGCGAAGCAGACGTTGCGAATCGGTCGCACGGCGGTTACTGTTAGCTCCGCCCCCTTCTCAGCCTGAAGACTTGACCCTGATCTTTGACCCTGGTGCGGGTCGCCAACGTCCAGTCCAGCGAGCCTGTGGACAGCTGAAGGACACTGAGTTGTCTCCACAGGAAGTCACTGTAAATAACCACCAAGCCAAAAGTTTTCTTTGTGTCTGGTCGGCGGGGGGGTTGTGGGGGGGGGGGGGGGGTGGGACCTCAATATTTGTGCCTGGGCTGGTTTTCATTCGTTCGCACTCGTGTCTTGACTCCTGAACCCGTTGTGGGGTGCCGGGACTGCGCCCGTCGCCGTGTCGAAGCCCGGGTGACCCTGCCGCGTTGCCGCCATCCTGTGGTTGCCAGGGCGACGGACCATTCGCTAAAACCAGCTCTCATAGTGGGAGAAACCTCACGCAGACGCATCGCAGCTCCTCTGTGACGCTCTTACTGTAGCAGAACTGTGTGTGTGTGTGTGTGTGTGTACACCTGTCTGTGTCACACACACACACACCCACACACACGTGATCCATTGGTAGTGAAATCTCAGCACTGGTCCATCAGCCTTCGTAAGATTTTTCGACCTGCTGAGCTTTCACTGCAAAAGTGGCCTCTAAGCAACGTCGCCCCCCTCAGGACGACTCCGGTCACAGCAGGAAGGTTCTGACGAGACCCTTCCTCGCCGCGGAGCGTTCACACCGTATCCCCCTGATCCACCTTAAACCGTCACCGGGGAGCCGGCCGCTTTGTGTCTGTGTGCGCGTTTCTCATCTCCACTCGTTTATCGGGGCAAAATTTGTAAAGACGCTCGAGCACGTCGGCCGGCGGTTTGATGCCAGGAAAGGAGCCGACGCTGTCGAGACCAGGGAAAACTGTGTGTGTGTGTGTGAGTGTGTGAGTGTGAGAGAGCTAGCTTGTGCGAACATCTCCATCATGAGTTGAGCTCGTCTGATCTGCAGGTTCAGCCCCGCCTCCTGCAGACGAAATGTTTTCTGTCACGTCGGAACTATTGTGGCGTTTCAGCTGCCGTCGCGTCACATCGAGTCTGAAACGAAAAGACGGGGAAACGAGTTTCACGTTGGCCACTTCGGCCTAATTTAGCACAGAGGCTCATCATAGAGCCGGGGGAGTAGAATACAGACAGCTGGCCACGCCCCCTCCCAACCCCCCTTGCCCGTCTTGACGCGTCCACCCGTCGGACGCCAACGGCTTCCCTCTGTTTCAAAGCCTCCGTGCTGAGCTAGGCTACGCTAACGTGCGCCGTAGAGATGGATAGGTGCGTTTTCCTGTTTGCTGTAGTCATGTGACCAACCGGTCAGGGGCGGGGCTACAGAAGTTAATGAGGTGCTCGGATGTGGACATGTTTGCGTGCGTGGCGATCCTTCTCGTTTCGCCGTCGTCCGTCTTCACCTTCCTTCGAGGGAGCGTTGAGGCGCCTGCGGGACGGAACGAAGACGCCTCGCGTGCTCAAAAGACGTGGCCATTTATTTGCTCGACAGGCCTTCTCTATTATACCCATATATCAACCAGACAAACCCATGTTGGCTGAAATCTCGCTTATTTGTCCCATTTGGACACGCCGGCAAACCCGGCCCGTCTGGGTTACGGGAAACGTTTGGCGAAAAACACGGAATAAATTATGAGCTCTGTTATCTCAAAAATCCACCACCCCCCCCTAGTGGACAGTCGGGGGACCAACAATTTTACCCGTCACACAGACGGACGCTCGTGTCGCGCGCGTCCGTCCAAAAATCAAGCGTGACCTCCATGCATCAGAGGCTTTGCCACTGTTACTGGTTTCCATGGAAACCAGGTTAGTAGTGCCATCACTGACGTGTGTGTGTGCGTGTGTGTGATTTGGAGTGGGGCCTCGTCGTCAAAATCATCTCCTGTGTTTGTTCGTTTTTTTGGTCGTTTTTTCCCACTAAAGTAATGTTTACATCTGTGTGTGTGTGTGTGTGTGCGTGCGTGCGTGTGTGTGTATGATGTGTGTGTGGCAGCGGACATGACGCTGGACTATGAAAGCTGTAGCGTCGGCGTGGCGTCGCCGCTGCATGCCGGAGAACCTGCAGTGTTCGCACCCGCCTGCGGGGGGGGCTTTAGTGTTCTACCCTCAGCCGGGCGCCGTGCCGTACACACACACACACACACGAGCCTGAAGGAGAGGAACTGGGCGGGGCGAGGCGAGGGTGATGCCGGAGGCCCGGCAGCCCCTCCCCCTCACCGACGCCTCGCCGCACGAGACCTGCGGCTCCGCGAACCGCTGCGTGCTTCTCGTCAAGATTCCTTCAGGCTTGAACCTCTTCTCGTTTGGGTGGAGGTGGTGGGGGGGGGGGGGGGGGGGGGTCTTAAGGGTGTCGAGGGCACAGGAAGTGAAATTGAGTGTAGTTTTTTTTTTTTTGTGGGTCCTGACACTGGATTGGTGTTAGAAACTTTCCGGTTGCCGTGACAACCATGTTGCGACATGTAACTTGAAGGTTTTTAATGTTCGGCCACTGCTATTTTTTGTTTTGTTTTTTTGTTTGTTTGTTGGTTTTTTTTGTTTGTTTTTTTATTTTACTTGTTGGCGTTCCTGAAATGTGAAAAGAAGAATGTGAACCTCGGAGTGGTCGGCTGAGAACTACCGAACCCAAACCCTGTGTATAAAGAAAATCCAGTGTGTGTGTAAATAGCCTTCGAACTGCACCGTCGTCCTCCGACTGGGCTCCGGCCTGTGGCTCCATGTTCAGGGTTTTAATTTATTGCTGTGACACTATTTATTTTTACTTTGGGTTTCCGTATGTACAGTGAAACATCCGTCCTATTTATGTTACTTGATCAATAAAATTGGCTTTCATCGGTCTGCTTGTTGCCTCCGTTTGTGAACAAACACGACGTCCAGCAGCTCATCGAGTCAGAAACTCAAACTCTTATTTCAATCATATTTATCAGATATGAAGTTCCACAGGGTTCTGGGTTAGGACCCGTATTTTTCCTATTACCCACGCTGGGGAATAATATGAGCTAATGCTCCATTAACTCGCATTGTTATGCAGGTGATACACAAACCTGTTTATCGATTAAACCAGATGATACTGATCGCCTTGTCAAAATAAAAGCTTGTCTTCAGGACATAAAAAGCCCGGATGGGCTGTAATGTTTTGCTTCTGAACTCAGATAAAATAGTTGTTTTTATGAGGCCCAAAAAGCCTCACAGAGAGCAGTGAGCTAAATACACATTAACACCACCAGGGGGCGCTGCGGCGCCGCAGCGGCTCAAAACAGCCCTCAGGAAGAAGAAGAAGAAGAAGCAGCAGCCTGAGCGGCGCGAGCAGCGGCTGGTCGGCGGCAGAGCGGCAGGATAGCGGGATGTCCGCGGCCTCTAAGGTGGTGCTGGGAGTCTCCGTGGTCCTCACCCTCGGCACCGTGGCTGGAGTCCACCTCAAGCAGTCCTGGGACCGCGAGGTGAGCCAGGGACCCCGGGGGGGCGGGCGGGCGAGCGAGCGGGCGGGCGAGCGAGCGGGCGGGCTAACGGCTAGCAGCGCCCGTGTGGAGGTCAGAGGGGCTGGTCGGCCAGACGGTGTGTGTGTGTGTGTGTGTGTGGAGCCCGGGTGTTGTCAAGCAAACCGTCTCACAGGGATTAAACACGGAGTTTAAAGTCATTCGGTCGCTTTATTTAACGGGTGTCTTGACACGTGTGCTCCCCGCAGCGTCTCCACGAAGGAGTTCTGCGGGACCTGGAGCGTGTGGAGAGGAAGAGGGAGAACCTGCGGGTCCTGCAGGAGCAGAGAGTCCTCACCAAGCACCTGGAGGAGGAGCGACAGAGGAGGAGTAGGGAGGAGGAGGTGGAGGAGGAGGAGGAGCTCCGACCACAGGACAGCTGATCCAGGTACACCCTGAAGTGTGTGTTGGCCTGTTACCTGTGCAGGTGCATCTCTGTGACTGTGTGTGTGGGACACCTGTGCAGGTGTGTGACCCCTGGAGATGGACGGCAGCGCAGAGCCGCCGCAGCGGCTGCCGGCGGCGGCGGCGGGGGGGTCGGAGGAGGTCTCTGGGGGCCTCGAGGAGGGGGAGGTGGAGGGCGAGACCCTGCTGATCGTGGAGTCGGAGGACCAGGGCTCGGTGGACCTGTCCCACGACCAGAGCGGAGACTCTCTGACCAGCGACGTGGGGGAGGAGCCCGACGGGGGCTGGGCCTGTGAGGACCTCTCCTTCTACTGCGAGCGCTGCCACAGGTGGATCCCCACAGGTGAGGCGGCCGGCAAATCACGGGCCTCCGTTCAGCCGCCCAGTGTGTAACCCTGTGTGTGTGTGTCCTCCAGCTCAGCTCCACGGGGAGCAGCCCAGCTACCTGAAGGGCGACAACTTCTTCAAGTTCGCCTGCAGCGACTGTACGGAGGACGGGAAGGAGAGTTACGAGAGGATGAGACTCACCTGGCAGCAGGTACACACACCTGTGTGACGCACACCACGCATCGACCAGTAGCACAAGCTGTCGTTAAGTGGTGTGTGTGTGTGTGTGTGTGTCAGGTGGTGATGTTGGCCATGTACAACCTGTCCCTGGAAGGAACGGGTCGTCAGGGTTACTTCAGGTGGAAGGAGGACATCTGCGCTTTCATTGGTCGCCACTGGAATTTCCTGCTGGGAACCAGGTGAGGGCGACACTGACCCCTGACCTCTGACCCCTGAGCTGGGCTGACCCCTGACCCCTGCCGCCTGTCGTGCAGGAAGAAGACGTCCACGTGGTGGAGCACGGTGGCCGGCTGCCTGTCGGTGGGCAGCCCCACCTTCTTCCGGTCGGGGGCCCAGGAGTTCGGGGAACCCGGCTGGTGGAAGCTGGTCCAGAACAGACCCCCGACCCTGAGACCCGAACCAGACCGGCCCAGCAGCAAGACCAGAGGTGACGCGCCCCTACAGTGACACAGTAATACACGCACACACACTCTGTGACACTGTGTGTGTGTGCTTAGTGTGCCGCCCGTCGGTGGAGCCCGTCATCACGGTGGAGGGTCTGAGGAAGCGAGGCGCCAGGAACCCGGTGGAGAATGCCATGCAGCTGAAGGAGAAGCGCTGTCGCACGCAGGAGGCCAAAGACATCCGGCGGGCTCAGAAAGAGGCCGCGGGCGGCGGCAGCGGCGGCTACACCGACCGCAGCGCCTCCTCCACGCCCGTCAAACTGGGCGGGAGCCGTGGGGGCGGAGGCGGAGGGCGCCGCCCGGAGCTCCTCCTGGAGAAGGGCGAGGTCATCGACTTCTCCTCCCTCAGCTCGTCGGACCGAACGCCGCTCACCAGCCCGTCACCGTCGCCTTCGCCCGACTTCTCCGCCCCGGGGACGCCGGCCTCGCACTCGGCCACGCCCAGCCTGCTGTCCGAGGCCGACCTCATTCCCGACGCCATGCCGCCGCAGGCGCTGTTCCACGGTGAGCTCCACGGTGGAAGCCCGCTCTTTGGTTCCGGGCCTTTCGGCGGGGGGGGGGGGGGGGGGGGGGGGGGGGGGGTCACGCTGTGTCTTCTGCATTGGCAATCCCTCCGATTGTCAACCACCTTGGTTGTCTGGGCTCCTCGGTTCAGTCGAGCATCAGAAATCTCGGCGTTTGCTTTGACCAGTCTCTGTCCCTCGACAGCCATTCGAGACGTCTGGTCAAAAACTGTTTTTTCCATTTGAGAAACGTCGCCAAGCTAAGGCCAATTTTATCCGACTCTGATCATGAAGTGGTAATTCATGCTTTTATCTCATCTCGTTTAGATGATTGTAACTCCCCTTTTTACTTGTTTTAACAAATCTGCTTTGAACCGGCTTCAATTGGTCCAAAATGCTGCAGCGCGGCTTTTAACGGGATCAAGCAGACGGTCTCACATTACTCCTATTTTATATTCTCTGCACCGGCTCCCCATCAAATTTCGAATTGAATTCAAGATTTCAGTTCTGACTTTTAGAGCGTTGCACGGTCAGGCTCCTAAATATGTGTCTGACTTGTCGTGCCCCTGGTACTCCTCCGGTCGCTCCCTGTGGTCGTCGACATGGCTGTGATTGGTTTTTTCTTTATTCCGTCCGTACTATTTTATTGTGTCCGTACTATTTTACTGTGTCCGTACTATTTTATTGTTTTTATGCCTCTGTGAAGCACCTTGTGATTTTATCTGTGAAAGGTGCTATATAAATAAAATTTCTTCTTCTTCTTCTTCTTCTCCTGCAGACGACGAGGAGATGGAGACAGAGGGCATGATCGACCCCGGTATGGAGTACCTCCCGCCTCCCGTCACCGCCGGGAAGAAGCTCCGCCCGCCGCCGCCTTACATCAAGCGTGAAGCCGAGAGCGAGGACGACGAATGTGGCGGACGCGACGACGACTTTGAAGAGCCGACCGGTCGACGGGAAGGTCCAGCTCTGTCTGCGAGGGCCTGCGGCGGTGCGGCGGGGCCTGAGCGGCGGAGGATGGAGAAATCGGGCGGGGGGTGGCGGCGGCGGGGGCGGGGGCGGCGCCCCCCGGACGCCTTGCTACGCCCCCCTCAGCCTGTACGAAGAGCGCACGCTGCTGCGCCGGCTGGCCGCCTGCCCGCTGGCGTTGGCCGTCACCGCGCAGGCCAAGCGCCTCCACAGGAAGCTGCTGGTCCGCCAGGTGAAGCGGCAGCGAGGGCTCCCCCTGCTGGACGTGGACCGGGCCGTCAGCACCACCCTCAGCCTGGTGGGCGGGATCTATGGTGGCCAGGAGGCGGGGCTACTGACGGGGGTCACGGGGGGCAATCGCTCCGGCAGCCAGGAGCAGCGAATCCTCGACCGCTTCCAGGTACACACACCTTTATATACACACACACACCTTTATATACACACACACACCTTTATATACACACAAACCTTTATATATACACACACACCTTTATATATACACACACACACCTTTATATATATACACACACCTTTATATATATACACACACACACACACTTTTCTATATACATACATACACCTTTATGTATACACACACTTTTCTATATACATACACACACCTTTCTATAAACACACACACACACACACCTTTCTATAAACACACACACACACACCTTTCTATAAACACACACACACACACTTTTCTATAAACACACACACACCTTTCTATAAACACACACACCTTTCTACAAAGATACACACTTTTCTGCAAAGATACGTTTTCTCATAGTGTGTGTGTGTGTGTGTGTGTGTGTGTGTGTGTGTGTGTGTGTGTGTGTGTGTGTGTGTGTGTGTGTAGTGCAGTCCTCCTTGCAGGAGTGGTGTTCCTCTTCACTCTGTGTCGTTCTGGAGTCGTCTGATGGGTGCTGAAGTTGGCGTGGAGCAGACCGTCAAGAGTCCGTACACGTCACGCCTCCTCAAGCCCTTCATCAGGTAACGACACGCCCCCTTGTATCTTCCCTCGTCTCAGTGTGTGACCCCCCCCCCCCCCACCGTGTTTCCAGTCGATCTACATTTATAGAGCTATATCCACCCAGTACGATTCCGGCGCCTCGTGTCCCGCGGACGTCTTCCCAGTTTCCTCACCCATTAGAGGGTTCTCGGTCTCTCCTCTCACGTTGGGCCCACGTTGTGTAGGAGGGACTATGAAAGCCGGCCCGTGAAGCTGCGCTTGCTGGCCGAGATCCGGGCGCACCCCCACCGAGGAGATCCTCGCTGGACCCCCGGGCCCGACGCCCCCATCGACTACTGCTACGTCAGGCCCTCCCACATCCCCTCCGTCAACGCCATGTGTCGCCACAGCTTCTGGCCCGGTAGGAGACGGGAGACGTCCGACACGCCCAACGGCATCGGGTGGCGTGTGTCTGTCACGTGTGGAATGCATAGTAATGTGTGTGTGTGTGTGTGTTAAGGCGTGGACCTGTCAGAGTGCCTGCAGTACCCAGACTTCAGCGTGGTGGCGCTCTACAAGAAGGTGGTGGTTGGATTCGGCTTCATGGTTCCTGATGTGAAGTATAACGAGGCGTACGTCTCCTTCCTGCTGGTCCACCCCGAGTGGAGAAGAGCCGGCATCGCCACCTTCATGATCTACCACCTCATCCAGGTCTCTCACACACACACACACACACACACACACACACACACACACACACACACACGTCAACGTTTCACGTGACGACACCCAAGCCGTTAGAAAGGTGTTTTCTTTCTTTTTCTGCTTTTCTATTTTCTCTATAAAGGCACATTGGAATGACTAATGTATTTAAAAATGTCTTTTTTTTAATTAAAAAAAAAAAAGAAATGTTTTGCGTTCACACTGACAGCAATGTAGTTTGTATGCCGGGCCACCGGGGGGCGCTGATGCTTGTTTTGTTTTTTATAATGAGACCACACACGCGGGGCTTTTCCACCAGAAAGAACCAGGTTCTAGTCCAGGGCCAGTTCTTAAATGAGCACCGCCAGAGAACCGGCGGCTAACGGAGCCCAGTGAGAGCCACGTCATTACGTCACTCCAAAAACATGTCCTCCGTCACCGATTTCACAGGACAGGAACCAGGAGACGGACGGGACATGCCGTTTCTGTCCGGGTGGCTCCACCTATTGTTGGGAGCCGGTGTTAAAAAAATAAATAAAAAATAAAAAAATTAAGGATTCTGTGACGTCCTCAGACTGGTGTCGTGTGATCGGATGTTTGTTGACAGAAAATGGAATTAAACGGTCTAATCCGTGTGTGTGTGTGTGTGTGTGTGTGTGCGCGTGTGCAGACGTGCATGGGGAAGGACGTGACGCTGCACGTGTCGGCCAGCAACCCGGCCATGTTGCTGTACCAGAAGTTCGGCTTCAAGGTGGAGGAGTACATCCTGGACTTCTACGACAAGTATTACCCTGCAGACAGCCGCGAGTGCCGGCACGCCTTCTTCCTCCGACTCAGACGCTGAGCAAGGCAGGGAATCGAACACGGAGCCCTGCAGACGTACACACGCCGCGTGTGCGTGCGTGTGCGTGCGTGTGTGTGCGTGCGTGTGTGTGTGTGTGTGTTTTTCTGTAAGTGTTTGAATGTTTGGGACATTAAAAGGATCTGTGACTCTCATCCGTCGGTTCATGTGTTACTCAGGACGTCCAGCAGGGGGTGCAGCTGCAAAAGAAACACTGCCCTCCCACTTATGTTTTATTTAACACAATTTTGAATATAATTCAAGGGAATGTGTTCATCTTTTGCCGTCAGTAGTGCTCTCACACACACACACACCATCGCTCTGCCCAGTAACAACATTTCACCACCTCAGTGGCTCCTCTTGTATAAATTCTTCTAAAACGTCTCTCAGGGTCTTGAAATATTCTTTATTTAGTCCACGTAATAAAAACAAACCAGCTCGAGGTGTTTTTGCTTATTGATGATTTTTTGTTTTTTTTAATTAAATCTACGATTTGAATCGGGACGTTTCAATGTGGAGATGATTTTACGTCGAGTGTTTTTTTTGCCACGAGTACAAAACTTAACGATAAAATTAATTTCTAAATGACATTTGTTTTGCTTTGTGTCTGGTGAGAATCGGTGCATCTGCTGCTCAAACCTCAAGTGGAGCTTCTCGGAGAGTGCAACGAAACAACACTCCATGAAAACACGTTTAATAAACAAATACAACTTTTATTTATTACTTGAACCTTTCAAAGAAAATCCTGGACACGGATTTTTCCACGTTACAAAGAGTGAAGAATTGAGGAAAAGTAGCTGAACCTCGACTTGCAACCACTTTTTGCAAATCCAAACTATTTACAGATTGAAAACGACCACAAGCTCAACCTGAAGCCGACTTTAATGAAAAGACAAACTTCTATATCGGTTGTTTTCACACTGATAGTAACATCAGGTCTGTGTTGCATCGCTACTCTTAAGAAATTCTTTTTTTTAATTTTTTTATCTATGTTGTTTGTTTTCATAGTTTGGCCGGACTGGAGACACCCCAGGTTTAAAATCCTTCCAAACCATCAAAACCAGCCAAATAACAGCTCAAATCTGTCAGATTTGTTAAAAACACTGGGAAAAAAATTTGAAAAATCCCTTATATTCATCTGAAAATTCACTTGAAAATGTAAACAAATACCAAAACACAATGTTGGAATTTCATAAAAGTCCAAAAACATTGCGAACAGGCAAGTCGGACCTGAACGCAGCACAGACCGTCGGAGCCTCTAGCGGCGGCCTCGTGCAGAGCCGTGTTCTTCATCCTGAGGAGGAGGAGGAGGAGGTGGTCACATGACGTCACATTAGATCAGTGTTTTTCAACCTTTTTGGAGCCAAGGCACACTTTTTTCTTTGGAAAAATCTGGAGGCACACCACCACCACCCGAAAATGTGAAACTCTGTAGCCTCTATTAACAATATAAAGTCATTCTCATCAAAGTTTTATCAACAGGAATCAAATAAATACAGAAAAAAAGTATACTTTTTTTTAATAGTGACTCCCTCAGTGTGAAACCTGGACCTGATGGATGAAGAGCTGAGATCCTGGTTCACATTCTTCCTTTTCAAAAACTTCTCCATCACTGTCACTGACACAGTACTTTGATACAAGATGGTAGCAGGAGGTGGAGATTAACCACACTGACGTCTGTCACTTTCCATTTCACCGGCAAAGTTCTGTGCTGCCATCTAGTGGCGAAGAGTATTTATACATGATTACTCTGCAACACACTGTCGGCTGTGAGAGCAAATGTTTTTTTAGAAAAAAATGTGAAATTGGATAATTTCCCACGGCACACCTGACTAGATCTCGCGGAAACACCAGTGTGCCGCGGCACAGTGGTTGAAAAACACTGCATTAGATGTCATACAGCACCACCTTGGCGCCGCTGGTTGACGTACCGCCGCCGGTTGACGCCCGCCCCACAACGCACCACCACGGGAACCCGGCCACGGCGTGAGCTCCTCATCGCCGTCACTCCCGCAGCCGGGAGGCTCCGCCCCCTTGAAGAACCCATAAACGAGTTGCGTGAATATATTTCCCACCGATTCCAGGTCACCGCGACTCGCAGGCTGGGCCTCGTACCCCATCCAGGACTGGACCGACGTCCTCCAGCAGCCGCCAGTCCTTCACCTGTAGCGCCACAGCCAATCAGAGCGGGGCGTCAATTTACCACAGCCAATCAGAGCGGCGGATCAATTTACCCCAGCTGATCGGGGCGCAGCTTTTCACCTGAGGAGTGCGTCCGGGTGTCAGTCTGTCGCCTCCTGTCGGAAACACAAAGAGCTTTTATCTCGCCGTCGTGTGAGACGTCACAGCTGCCCTGATTGGACGGCTGCCTGAGGACAGACACACGAGTCTCTCTGTCCTTTAGCCGCTCTTACGGTCGACGCTGCGCTCCGTGGCGCTGCTCAGCGTGCTGGCGCCCGCCGTTACCCCCGCCCGTCTGTCGGCGCCACCTTCGGGACGCACCTGGAGGACAGGCGGACGCCACGTTACTTCCTGAAAGCTCGTCGACCGAATGTCGGACGAGGACTTCAAACGCACCTCGCGCCGCCCGCCTCTCGCCAACTCGAAGCTCACCGTCACGCTGACCTCCGCGCCGTCCTCGTGGACCACCGCGGACACCACCTGAGAGACGGCGCCACACACGTAGTCAGCCACAGCGCCCCCTGCTGGGGGGGGGGGGGGGGGGTGTGGTGGTAGTAGGGCGAGACCTACCCGGCCCAGGCGGGGCTCTCCCAGCACGGCCCTGAACGGGGCGTGGTTCTGGGCGTAGCTCCTCAGGTGGGCGCACACGTGATCCAGCTGCATCCTCCAGAAACCTGAAGACCGAGACGTCAAAGACGACGCATGACCACACACACACACACACACAGTGGGGGCGGGGGAGGGGCACCTCTGCCAGGGCTGACCGCGCTCTGCGGTGGGCGGCGGTCTCGGCTCGCCCGCTCCCTGCTGAGCTGCAGCGCCTCCCGCTGGTCCTTCCTCTGCAGCGCGGTGGCCGACGGGTAATAGAGTCCCGCGGTCTGGGTGTGCTGATCCGCAGTGGGCGGGGCTTCCTTCACGCCCCCTTCCGCCGCCGCCGCCCGCCAACTGGCGCCGTGGGAGACTGGCCGCTGCGCAGAGGGACACCTCGGGTAACAGCTAGCGAGCTGAGTGGACAATGTGGACGTCGAGGGTGAGACCCACCTGTCCGCCGGTGACGTCACCGCTCGAGGTGGGCGGGGCCTGTAGAAAGACGCCGCAGCAAGTGCAGTATAGAGAGCCCGGAAATCCGTTGGCGCCACAGCGCCAACACATCACGCAGCGGGCCGCTTGACCGCACTGGAAACGCGCGACAGCGTAAGCACTTGCAGTGTGTGTGTGTGTGTGTGTGTGTGTGTGTGTGTGTGTGTGTGTGTGTGTGTGTGTGTGTGTGTGTGTGTGTGTGTGTGACACACCTTGCAGGTACAGTCTCCGGCCGCGCGCTTCTTCATTTGTTCGCAACTTGACCTGAGCAGCTTCCCGCATTCCCCTCTTCGGCCACAGGAGGCACTGTGGTTCCTACAGCACTGGACCTGCAGCGTGACGCCGCAGTCAGCCTCACCTGCGCAGGTGAGTTCACTGTGACGTCACGTCGTCATGGTTACCTGCTGAAGGTCGCTCTCGCAGGTCACGCAGGTGGAGATGTGAGCGGGATTCCCGGTTCCACAACAAACACACACCACATGATCCTGCAAACAACGGCGACAAACGCCACGTGAGCCTGTGCAGCGCAGGTGAGCCCGGGGTGTGCTTGTAGTACCTGTCCTCCCCCAGCAGGGGGCGTCCCCCATGCAGGTGGTGGAGGGATGAGGGCGCCGCACTCCGCGCAGAAACCGGCGAATGGATCTGGAAGATGAACGCTGTGACACTGAAGACACCTGCGCACACAGAACCGCCGGGTCAGACGTGTTTGCACACGTCACCAGGTGTGATGTCACCAGGTGTGATGTCACCAGGTGTGACGTGGCGTCATCGTCTGGATTAAACCAAGAGATTTTCAATAGAAAGACGGAAAGAAGTTCTTCTTGTTCTGCTGGTGCTTCACCAGAGTTCAGCTCAGCATGTAACGTGTGTGTGTGTGTGTGTGTGTGTGTGTGTGTGTGTGTGTGTGTGTGTGTGTGTGTGTGTGTGTGTGTGTGTGTGTGTGTGTGTGTGTGTGTGTGTGTGTGTGGGGCCCTTGCATTGTCCAGACAGAAAAATCGTGTGTTGCTTACTGCAGGAAGTTGACGTGTGGCTGAAGGCGGGACTTCTGGGAGCTGCTGAGCTCGTCGTCCTGCTGACAGACAGGAGACAGAAGATGAAGGTCTGATGAAGATGAAGGTCTGATGAAGAGGAAGGTCTTCACAGAGTGACGTTAAACCACCTGGAGTCTGATGAGACGCGCCTCCTCAGGCCAGGCGTTCGTGGAGCAGCGTGTCCCAGTGGCGGCGGCGGCGGCAGCGGCCACTGGCTCACAGCCGAAGCGTTGGTTCAGAAAACGAGGACCTGATGGAAGACTGCCGCCGTTCGCCACAACGCTCGCCTCTGAACACGGAGTGAAGCATCACGCGTTTGTGAGTTAAAAGGCAACGTCTAAACTCTGATTGGCTGTTCTGTGACGTGAAGCCCCGCCCCCTCTACACATAAGAAACAGCAGAGCTGACCTGTCGACCTCAGGCGGGAAACGTCGGCGGCGTGGGGAGCGTCAGAGCAGAGCTGAACAGCAGAGGAAGGTCAGTGTCGAACATGAAGAGGGAAACGTGGTCTGTAGCACCATTTGTGTCATGTCGTCACGGCAACAGCAAATCCTGATACTTTTTCCTCCGATAGCTCGATACTGCCGCTCAAACCTCAACTTGCAAGCGTGTGTGTGTATGTGTGTGTGTGTGTGTGTGTGTGTGTGTGTGTGTGTGTGTGTGTGTGTGTGTGTGTGTGTGTGTGTGTGTGTGTGTGTGTGTGTGTGTGTGTGTGTGTGTGTGCGCTAAAGTGCATTGAAAGCAGTAAATTGTCCTGTATCCCAAAAGCCCAATAACTGAAATTTAAACTCAGTCCAAAAGTATCGCCATGGCGACCAGGTGAGCACCAGCAATGGAACCCCAGAGCTTCTCCTCGACCTCCAGGCGCCGTCCTGACTCCTCCCCTGACTCCTCTCCTGACTCCTCCCCTGACTCCTCCCCTCGCTCAGACCTCCAGACCCTCCCTGAAACCGCCTCTGCTGCATTGCCGTGGTGATCACTACGACCACCACCAGGGGGCGACATTGATCTTGTCAGTGTGCCCACCGGGTTCGGTTACCTGCCGGAGACTCGGCTCGTCGTCCACAAGACTCACGGAGAAGACCTTTGTTACCACAGAGCTCTGTCGGTAGTCACTGTATACACACACACACACACACACACACACACACACACACACACACACACACACACACACACACACACACACACACACACACATTAACTGAGTAGCGGAAGCGTCCCCTGGCGACACCTGCGTGCTTGAGTCCTCACCCAGCGACGGCCACGGCCCGAACGGTGACCCGGCCGGCAGGCAGTTTGATGAGTTCAGTGTATTTCTTGGTGGATCCTTCTGCCCCTCGCTGCCCCCGGAGCGTCTCGGGCTTCGACCCGTCCAGGGTGAAGAAGATGGCCACACCTGCCGTATCTGCAGAGGCACACACACACACGTCACTCAGGTAAATCTCAGCGGCCAATCAGACGGCCTGATCGAGTGCAGACTCGGTGCGCTCTGACCTGATTGGATGGACACGGGAGTGTTGGTGTGGATGTGGTTCTTGGCCCGAGGAGCTGGTGGGTGGATGATGGGGATGATGAGGGGAGCTGAGACGGCCCCCGCTGCCATGACAACCGCGTCAGTCACTTGATCAGCTGGTACGTGTCGATGTCGTCGATCGCCTGGTCGTCAGCTGTAAACATCAGCAGGATAGACACCAGTCACAGGTCAGTGACCTCCTGTAGCCACACGGGGAAGTCGTTGTTGTTTTTATCTCCAACAAGCTACAGACAACAACTGTTGTTTTTAGCACATCCGCAAAACAATTTAGTAAATCTCTCCAAATTCCCTAAATGTATGCCGAGTGACTTCAACCACTGATTCATGGATAAGCGTCACTGTGGACCGGCGACTGAGTCATGGGACTGTGAGCAGCAGGAGCAATCAGGCGAGCTTCATTTTCACAGCAAGATTTTAAAAGTTGCTTTTTTTTTCTGCATCATCGTTAAAATTCTGATCCACACACATGAAGTAGCGTATTAGATACTCATCGACGCCCAATCAAGACACTTTTATATCATCCACCATCCAAGTACTTTCTGATGTGTGCAAACAAGCTGTGAACAAACGGTATATTCGTTGTAAATAAACTGTAAATAATCAGTAGACAAACTGTAAACAAGCAGCAGTTAATTTCTCACCTGCCGCTCGTCCAAAACGCAGAGTTTACAGGAGCGTCTCCATGGAAACGAGCGGAGAAGACGAGGTGCGCTTCTTTCGGAAATACGGCGATGGCGGGGCTTATCACTGAGATTGGCTTATGTACCCGCCCATCTCTCCGGGCTGCGCTGGTGAATAATTTCCACTGATGTGATTTATTTTGCAAATACATAAATATCTGACGGTACATTTACGATAACGTAACACGATATTTTATTACGTTGATGTTATGACAACATATTCGATTACTAGATTTGTTAAAATCAGTCAAACCCCCATTTCATGT
>NC_137652.1:3886350-4038850 GCF_963422515.1 Blennius ocellaris | reverse complement strand
TGGCCTCAGTGTAACTGGGTGGATAAACTCGCTCATTATTTTCATCACACCTCGTTCTCACGGTTTCCACGCTGGTCACTCACCAGTTTCTCCCCCACAACCCTCTATTGGCTCGCCACTTCCTGGTATCGTCTCACTTTACAGTAACCGGCTTTACGTCGCCTGGGAGGAAATGTAGATACAAATGTCCTTCAGACAACGCCGCGAAAAAAAACGTCTTAAAAACAGTGCATCAATATTTTACTTAAATTCTATTTGTGGAGCCGATGGAAAGCAGTTGTCTTGGCATCATCGCGTCACTCGGGTTGATGTTGTTGTCGATGGAGCCGCAGCATCACTTAGTTTTTCTCTTCATGCTATTGATCATCTGAAGATAAAAGCAGCAAAGGAGGTTTGATCCACGGTGGAACCGAACAACTGCCTGCGTTAAAGAATTCGTCACCAAAACTGGAGAAGAAATGGCGCCTTAATTCAGTCAGAAGTGTTTTTGTACCGTCTGGAAAGATCGTTTGTTCATCTATTTTAAAAAAGCTGTTTGCAAAATTCGAACCGCCTCCTCAGTTCCTCCTCAATAGAAGAAAACACAAACGACCGCAGATTTCTCTTCAGTGCTGTAGCCAGGCCGCCAAAAAACATAAAAAATAAATCACAGTCTTTGTCATAATGTCAATTTTAAGTGGCACAAATAATGTGCATTATTAAATATTGTTGCATGTTTAAAGTGTATTTTTGACCCTCTCGTCATATAAACGACTATGTCTCTGAAAACCCTTTTTCCCCAAGTTAATTTTAGCACCATGTCCAAAGTCTTTTCAAGAAATATTGAGAATTCAACACGCAGCTTGTGGAAATGATAATAACTTATACCCCCTCTGTTAAACGCCACCTCCTTCTTAACAACGCAGTGGATTAGTGAGGCCATTGTGTCTTTTCTAATTCATGAGAAGTTTTGATATTAAAAACAAATTGGAAAGTTGCATTTTTGCACAACCAATCAGGGTTCTTGTATTTTCTATCTCTGGACTAAAAGTATAGAACAGCGTTAGTGTGGCAGCGGTTAGAGACAGAAGTAACTCAAACAAGCACAACGATATTATACAACAGACATATACGAATATGTGGACTTACTCACGTACGTCGGTTATGCAGTATATTCATTATATACGAATAAACACAAACTCAAATACGTGTTTGTTGATCTCGTTCGTCTGTTTATTAGAATCCATCAATTCCACAAGTATTTTAACAAATCTTAAACAATCCAAACAACTCCATTCCACTTAAACATGAGCAAATAACAGCATGACGACCCCCCCTCCCCCTCCCCCTCCCCCTCCCCCCTCCACCTGCCTCCTGCCCTCCATCATCACTTTCTCCATCTGCCAAGAGAATTATAGTTTAAAGAACAATATATTCTCATGATATCATTCCCACTTAATGGGAAACTGTATAAGCTGTGGGATTAAAAACATGAAAGCTTCAGGAGCGTTTTCAGAGTTTGTGAGGGAGACGAGGAGCGTCTGAGTCTTTCGGATGGTCAATCGATGTGTTTACAGCAGGATGGGAACGTCCAGTGTTTCCCATCAGAGCTCATTAACGGGCTCCATCCGGCTGTAATGGACTCAGTGCTGAGCCGACGGCATGCATCACCTTACACACACACACACACACACACACACACACACACACACACACACACAATGCATTAACCTGGTCAGATCCACGACGGGCCAATCAGAACACAGTTCCAGACCTTCTAGCCGTCAGTCTTATGTTATTCTGTTTATATTATCCTCCCAGTCATGATCAGGACACATCCTGACACAGTCCAGACCACACACACACACACACACACACACGACAAACACACAAACAAAAACAAAACACATAAAAACACACAAATACAACCAAACAAAACCAAATAAACAAAAAACACAAAAACAAAACACAAACATGCAAAACCCCAACACAAAAACATACAAAAACACACAAACAAACATGCAAACCCCAAAAGAAAAACAGAAAACTCAAAACCCCCAAAACAAAAAACTCCAACAAAACAAACAACCAAATAAAGAAAAAACACAAAATGCAACCAAACAAACACACACACACACACACACACACACACACACACACCAATTAACACGCATGTTCAGACGAACATGGAAACGCCACTCAGAGAACAGACGGATTATTTCAATGCCCATAAACTCTTAAGTCAAAAATTTAGTTAGTTACATATTTTAGTATATTATTTCACAGATTATTTACTTCATTAGTTGAGAATTTGTTCCAGATGAAAGGGAAACTTTCTCCACATACTTCTGTTCAGTTACATTGGATTTACGGACGGTTTTAGTTACAGGTCATCTTGTACTCTAGTTACTTCTTAGATTACAGGTGTGGACTTTAAGGAGGAGGAGGAGGAGGAAGAGGAGGAATAAGGAGGAGGAGGAGAAGGAATAATGAGTAGCAGGAGGAGGAAGAGGAGAAATGAGGAGAAGGAGGAGGAAGAAGAGGAATAAGTTGGAGCAGCAAAAGGAGGAAGAGGAGGAGGAGGAGTAAGGAGTAGCAAGAGGAGGATGAAGAGGAGGAATAAGGAGAAGGAGGAGAAGGAATAAGGAGTAGCAGGAGGAAGAAGAGGAGAAATGAGGATAAGGAGGAGGAAGAAGAGGAATAAGTAGGAGCAGCAAGAGGAGGAGGAGGAAGTGGAGGAGAAATGAGGATAAGGAGGAGGAAGAAGAGCAAGAAGAGGAATAAGTAGGAGCAGCAAAAGGAGGAAGAGGAGCAGCAAGAGGAGTAGGAAGAGGAGGAGGAAGAAGAGGAAGATGAGGAATAAGTAGGACTAGCAAGAGGAGGAGGAGGAATAAGGAGTAGCAGGAGGAGGAGGAGGAGGGCGATGAAGAGGAGGAATAAGGAGGAAGAGGAGTAGCAAGAGGAGGAGGAGGAAGAGGAGGAGGAGGAGCAGCAGTCGGCGGAGGAGGAGGGCAGTGCGGATTCCTTCCCGTCATTCCCTGCAGCAGCGGCGGTAACAGCCCCCTCCCTCCCCCCGGTCCTCTCGGTCCCTCCCTCCGGTCCGCTCGATCCGTGTCTCCGTCGTCTCTCCGGTCTGCGGACTCTTTCCTGCCGGCAGCAGTAGCTCGGAGCCTCGGTTCCCTCCCCCCGGAGCAGGTAACGGCTTGTTTTCCACCGTGTTTCTATTGTTGCTGTGATTGGAGCGGGGGGGTTGTGGAGGGAGGGGGGGGGGGGGGTGCTGGAGCTTCGCAGCCCGGCTAACTTCGCCATATTTCGGTCGGACGCGGCTCGATCCGCCCCGATCGAGGCTCCGGGCCCGGATCACCTCGTCCCGGGCCCAGCAAAGCCCCCCCTCCCTCCCCGGTCCGCGGTGCCGATCCCCGCCAACGGCCGCCAGCGCGGGCCGGAGGATGGAGGAGAATAACGGTGCGCCATGCGAGGACGCGAAAACAGGCGTGGCCGCGGAGGAGGAGGAGGAGGAGGAGGTGCGGTGTGTTCGTGTGTGTGTGTGTGTCCGGGACAATAAACACACGTTCTGCCCGCGCCTTCATTTTTACGGGTGTATTTTTTCCGCGGTGGGTCGGACCGGAGGGCCCCCGGCGGAGAGCAGCTCCGCGGGGCCGCTGCGCAGTTCGGCTCACCGCGCGGGGAGAAAAAGGCTGGAAAAAAAACCCCGCAGCGGGACGGAGGCGGTTCGGGCCGCGGCCTCCACCCTCCGCCCTCCACCCTCCACCCTCCACCCTCCGCCCTCCACCCTCCACCCTCCACCCTCCACCCACCGCAGCTCCCCGAAATCACGGTGCGGGTCTGCGGGAAGCTGTGGGAGCAGAACGCCGCGTTTCTTTCTGCTCCGCAGAGCCTCGGTGGAGGAGTGTTTACATCCACAGGCGGATGTTGTGATGTAGGCCCGCAGCCTCCACCCTGCAGGCTGGAGCATCCACCTTATAACCTCCACACTGCAGGCTGGAGCATCCACCCTATAACCGCCTCCTGCAGGCTGGAACATCCACCCTATAACCTCCACCCTGCAGTCTGGAACATCCACCCTATAAACTCCACCTACAACATATTAACTACACCCTGCTGTAATCTCTACATCGGCCTGTTTACATCTGCATTCCAGATGTTATGATGTAGGCCGACAGCATCCACTCTGCAACCTTCAACCTATAACCTCCACCCTCCAGTATAAACGCCACCCTCCAGTAGAACCTCCACCCTCCAGTATAACCCCCACCCTCCAGTATAACCTCCACCCTACAGTATAACCTCCACCCTCCAGTATAAACGCCACCCTCCAGTAGAACCTCCACCCTCCAGTATAACCGCCACCCTCCAGTATAACCTCCACCCTACAGTATAACCTCCACCCTCCAGTAGAACCTCGACTATACAACCTCCACCCTCCAGTAGAACCTCCACCCTCCAGTAGAACCTCCACCCTCTAGTAGAACCTCCACTCTGTGTCCTTCAGATGATTGAGGAACCAAACTAGACTTTGTCACAAATCAAGTCTTCAAAAGGGCGAATTTATTCAAACAAAACATCAGAATATTAAAGTTACCAGTGTGAACCCGAGTCATGTTCCCAGTTTGTGGGAGAACCAGTTTGAGGGAGAAGCATCCAGGAGGCGACTTCCTCAGGAACAATGTTCTAGATGTCTGACATCAGCTCAGCTCCTCTCTCAGTCACATCGATATCACCACTGAAGGTTCTTGTGAGAACCTTCCTGAACGTTTGACTTGTGTTTGGATATAAGAACAGAACATCATCAAAACCCTAAACAACTGCTTCCGTACACGAGAATATTCTCAGGTAGCTCTTGATAGTTCTGTTTTGTTCTTGACGGATCTGGTGAGTTCTTGACGGATCTGGTGAGTTCTTGACAGTTCTGTCCGGGTTCTGGTTCTTGACGGTTCTCGTGGGTTCGGCGATTATGTCAGACGTTCTGAACGGGAGCTTTTCGTCGCTCGGCTTCCACTTCGGATGGTCTGATCCTTCCTGGGCCCTCGTTGAAGGGATTTCTCTTCGAACGGAGGGGGAACGTCGGCTGTCTGAGGTTCCCGGGACGGAGGCGAAAGAGTGTCTGGCGGTCGGTGGACGGGCGCGGCCTCCAGGAAATGGCTCGTTTGTGTGCTGATAAAAACAATACGTCCACCTCATCCTGCCCTCGCTGTCCCGTTCGGTCTGCGTGTTCCCGAACGCCTCGGCTGAACCTCCCGGTGACCTCACCGACCTCGTATCAAGATGATTAACTTACATTTTCTCTCAGTACCAATAAAAAACACCGTACCCCTCCTCCTCCTCCTCCTCCTCCTCCTCCTCTTCCTCAGAAAGAAGAGAGAGACAACGGCTCTTTTCATTTTGAAATGCACCAAATCTCCTGCAAACACTGAATCGGAGTAGGGTGGCTTTATGACTGTTTGTTTAACTGGTCTTGTCTGTTTCCTGTTGTTTGTGCAGGTTTTTTTTAGGAGTATTTGCTCCTTTCTGCTAATTCCTGCTGGTATTTGCGGGTTCTCGGTCATCCAGGCTGGTTTTTGGAAGAAATCTGTACCACGGCTCAGTGAAATGCCTGATCGGCACCAGTAGTACCAGTCAGTTAAGGTTTTATTCAGCGTTCAGCTTCTTAACTATCATGTTTTCCCCCCGGCCACTGGTCGGCGCTGCAGAGCTGTCAGGCCGCAGTTCTCCTCAACAAAGAAGTACTGCAGTTATAACCCAGTGCAGTTTCTCTTGACGTCCATCCAGAATTGAAAACAAGACGACATGTAGGCAGTACGTGTTCCACTGGAGCAACGCAAAACCACGTCAAGCCAGTACTTTGTTCAGTAACCTGCAGTAACCGTACCGCGGCAGCCTGGCGGTGCTAGCTGAGGCTAATGTGCCGTCACTGGTTCTTGTTGGTTTTTGCTGATTCATACTGGTTCTCACCGGTTTGCGTTGGTTCTTGCTGGTTTTCACTGGTTCTCGGTGATTCAAGCTGGTTCTTGTTGGTCCTTACTGGTTCTCGCTGGTTCTCACTGGTTCTTGCTGGTTCATACTGGTTCTCACCAGTTTGTGTTGGTTCTCGCTGATTCTCAATGGTTCTCACTGGTTCTCACAGGTTTCTGGATGTTCCTGGTTGATCTGCTGATAAATGCTGGTATGTTCTGAATGGAAGCCAGATACTGTATAATAGACTGTATAATGTAACACCGGACGTGTTCGTTGCCTTATACCGAGTTGTTTCTGTTTAGAGATGAACTCATTACGGTCTTAACGCCTCCTCTGTGTAAACTAGACAAATCATATCCTTTGTGATCTAATATCTAATGTGTATCTGATGTGTAATGTGGTTATAAAATTAATAAATGAAAAAAAAAAAAAAAAATAATAATAATGTACCTCTCACATGTGTATTTTAAGTAACAACTTTATCATTGTTTAGTCTTGAAATGTAATTTTAGGAATGAATTGAATCATTTCTGTGCCTGTGATAGGATTTAGTCGTGGCTTATTTTGAAATTATATATGAAAGGAAACGTCAAATAATCCACAAGAGCGGTGGCTTTATGACACGAAACAAGTAATATCTATATTAAACACCCACATTAGAACATTCTCATGAGCAAAAGGTAAAGTGAAGTGAACCGGATGGTGAGGTGGTGAAATGACGCCAGAGTCAGATCGTCTCTTTAATGTCGTCACGTATCAGACTTATCGATCATAAACAGATCAGACCACTCCTTCCTCTCCCCCCCTGCGGCGTCACACCTCCCCGTGGCTCTCTCTCTTTACAGCCATGACGATGTGCTGTCAATCACTTGTTTTTTTTCCCTTTTATATGTGAATCCACCACCGAATAATATCGTTTTCCAGGCCTCCGCCTCTCCCATCACTAATTCATTCTCTGTAAAAATTCCTGTTCCTGTTTTTTTTTTTTTTCCCTGCCACGATGATCCAGGTGGCGTGTGCTCTATAAAAGGAACCCGCGTGCGGAGGCGCACACGCAAGGTTTTACAGATTTCAGCTTGCGAGCGCACGTACATTTTTAGCACGGCTCCCACGCAATGATTTATAGATGACTAACATGACATCAGTGTTCTGAGCCAGAGTTTATGAGTTTATATGGATGGATTTTATAATTTCTTTTATATATATATATATATCTATACTTGAAATGTATTAGTTTTTACATGAATAAACGCAGAACACACAGAAACATGAACAGCAGAGCAGTGTCACAGGCGTTGTTTTCCACTGTATGTCCAGGAAATGAACATTCTTCTGGTATTTGAGTAAAATTGACTTTTTTTGTACAGTATTTTGAGTTTTATTATTGTACTCAGGTAATGTATGCATGTCTGGCTTGAGGGGGGCTAATATCTGAGCGTATATATTTAATTTAAGTTTATGGATGGATTTGAGAAGGAGACGAGACAGAAGGGAGCTCCAGTGGTCCAGATGGGAGGCGAGCAGGGTGTGGATCAGGGTGGAGGTGCTGCTGGGTGAGAAGGCGGAGCGAAGGCCCTTAAGCTCGGAGGAGGGAAACCGAGGATCTGGTAGAAAGACTGTGAGCTTTAGTGTCACTGTGGAATGTGAGACAGTTGAGAGAGAACCAGGGTTTGTGTTGTCTTATTGTGGTTGTTGTTGTTTTGATTGAGGCACAGGCTACTCAGTGGGACGTCCTCGTATCAAGGTAACTTCAGGATTAACTCTGGGTTTTTTTTTCGTACTGCATCGCCGCGGTAATTTACCGAACCTCTAACCGGGTTATGTTCCGGATAAGAGGTCAACCAGTATGAAAGCTCCGCCTTATGACCAATCGGACGTCTTTAAAAATGGCCTGCTTGTTCTTAGAACAGTGTTTTTCAACCTTTTTTGAGCCAAGGCACACTTGTTTCTTTGGAAAAATGTGGAGCCACACCACCACCTAAAAATGTGAAACTCTGAAGCCTCTATTAATAATATAAAGTCATTCTCATCAAAGTTTTATCAACAAGATTCAAATAAATACAGAAAAAAAGTATTTCCCAATTTCTTTTTTTTTTAATAGTGACTCCCTCAGTGTGAAACCTGGACCTGATGGATGAAGAGCTGAGATCCTGGTTCACATTCTTCCTTTTCAAAAACTTCTCCATCACTGTCACTGACACAGTACTTTGATACAAGATGGTAGCAGGAGGTGGAGATTAACCACACTGACGTCTGTCACTTTACATTTCACCGGCAAAGTTCTGCGCTGCCCTCTAGTGGCGAAGAGTATTTATACATGATTACTCTGCAACACACTGTCGGCTGTGAGAGCAAATGTTTTTAAGAAAAAAATGTGGAATTGGATAATTTCCCACGGCACACCTGATTATATCTCGCGGAAACACCAGTGTGCCGCGGCACAGTGGTTGAAAAACACTGGCATAGAACATCCTGATTGGTGCACGGGCGGTGGGAGGAGCTTAAGCGGGAGCGACGTAATCCCATTGACATAATAGAATAAATATTCTCCACTAAGCGCTTTAAAATATGTTTTTGCTCTTGTCCTTGACTCGTTCCTGAGTCTGTTGAGCTCCACTGGGAGCGCGTCTGTAATAATGAGGTTGGTGATGATAATAATAATAATAATATTAATATTTCCGCACAGGGTGCCTCAAGTGAACTCAAAGGACAATGGAAACTGAAGGAAGAGCGCCGAGGACGCGCTGCACAACACGTCTGTGCTGTAATAAAGAGGAATTGAGAGAACAGTGCTGTCGCTTTATATCGTCGTCTGAATTAATATTGAATCACCTCAGAGTTGCACGTTGACGGAGGCGGCAATTTTCTGGCCGGCTCAACGGTGTTGCTTTTCGCCTGGATGACATGTTTCAAGAAAAGACGTGACATCGGCCGCTCTGGGATGTCGCAAACTCCGCCCCCTTTTTGGTCGGCGCGCTGACGCCGCGATGCTTTGCACGCTCTCTGCAGGTTGCGGCCTGACCCCCTCCGCCTACGTGGATGTGTTCTGGCTGACGTGGAGGCGCGCCAGAGGTCAGAAGTCATGATGACGGCGGTGGCTGCAGAGCTGGAGCACATGGACCTGCAGCAGCAGTACAGCAGCAACGACACGGTCAACAACCGCTGGGATGACGAGTGGGACAACGAGAACAGCTCGGCCCGCCTCTTCGAACGCTCCCGCATCAAAGCGCTCGCAGGTGAGGAGTGTGTTTGTGTGTGTGTGGTGTTTTTTTTTTGGGGGGGGGGGTGGATGGAGCTCTGTACTTGGCCTTAAGAGAGCATTTCTCCCTGGTATTTAAAAAAAAAACCAAAAAACACAATGCCTAAGGACATGTAGTACATATGCCAGGCCTGTAGGGGTGCTGTGACTCACCAAATACACTAGAAACGGGAGCGCAGAGAAATACAGAATTAGACTCCCGGCTCCTCCTGGTACTCGAGTACTCCAACGCCAACGCCTCACGAGACCTGCTGATATCAGGAGCGTGTGCAGCTCGACCTGGAGCACGTCGTCCGCCATTGACGTGGTTATACGGTGACATCACTGACTGCCGTGGGTGGTCAAAGCTCAGCCAGTGTTCTCGAGCTTCCCCTCTTCATGGAAAACAAAAAACAAAAACTTTCCGGGCTCCTAAATGTGGCTGATCGGACAGAAACGGTGGGTTTTTGGGTTACGTTTATCGGTTCCAGGCCCTGAGACCATGACCCGTCAGAGCAGACTCCCCTCCAGTTCTGCAGCTTTCTGCGCGTTGTTGGTGCCCCCTGGTGGTGCGTACTGTTTATCGTGTTCCGCTGTTGGAACCAGAAGGATGTTCAGCAGCTGTTCTGTTCCATCAAAGTCCAGAGAAGCAGAATCTCAAGTCCTTCTTACGACGCCGCCGTTCTGCTTCCCCCGTCGATACAACGCTAGTGGAGATCCACCGCCATGGTCAATGTCCACCGGCGGCCTGATACACACATCCTCATGGCCAGTGTGTGTGTGCGTGTGTGTGTGTGTGTGTGAGTTGGGGTGGGGGGGGGGGGGGGGGGGGGTTTCCCGCCATTGTCTCTTCACATTCCTGAAGGCCAGGAAACTGGAAACAAACATCCTGCGCGCACACACACACACACACACACACACACACACACACACACACACACTCCCCGATGACATCATTGTCTAGCAGTTACGCCATTGGCTGGCAGATGGTGAACACTGTAAAAAATGCCCCCGTTAGTTGGATTGTTCGACGGATAAACATCGTGTGTGTCAGTTGATCAGTGTGTTTCTGACAAAAGTTACCTTCTGTCGGTGAATCTGACAGACGCAGGAGTGTGAAATCACATTTGATTTCATGTAAAAAAAAAAAAATAATAATAATAATAATATAAAAACAATAAAAACACTGCTTATAAAGCAGAGTTTAAATGATAAACTCAACCAGTCACGGTTGAGTTTCTCATGGCAATAATAGAAAGTGTTGTGCAGCTCCAGCTGTAAAATAGTGGATTTGAAGCACAGATTTACTTGAACTTGAATTTTATACATTAAGAATCAACTCGACGTCGCATTCAGGCGCTCAAATCAAAAGGGTAATTGTTCTTTTCTTTTTACAGTGTAGAATTGGCGAGGAAAGGGTTGTTTGCAATGGGTGGGGTGTGAGTGTGTGTATGTGTGTGTGTGTGTGTGTATGTGTGTGTGTGTGTGACCTCTGGACTCTCCGTCCCACTTCAGGCTGCACAAACTTTCTCAGAGTCAAACCGGCGTTCTTCAGTCGGCGCTGTGAACTTGTGTGTTTGACTTGTGTGTCGCTGAGCCGTGAAGCTGCTGGAGGATACACTGGGTTGGGGTGTGTGTGTGTGTGTGTGTGAATGTGAGTGTGTGTTTGGGGGGAGAGTGAGTGAGTGTGTGTGTGTGTGTGAGGAGTTTGTGTTTGTTAAAGCAGTGTGTGTTGGGAGTGTTTCAGTGTGAGGAGTGTGTGTGTGTGTGTTGGGCTCCGGGGGGGGTGATGGATGTGGACGGGGTGCAGCAGGCCTACACCCAGCTGGACGGTCGATTCAAACAGCTTCAAGGTAGGAGAACATCGAAAAAACGTCACTCCAGGAGACGGAGGAACCGCTTGGTTCTCCACATGAGGGCGGAGGCTCCCTGTGGGTCTCTGTGGGCCCCCCGCTGACCCTCAAGGGTCCTGGTTCTGGAGGAAATACGCTTTTATTGGGTCGTATAGGAATTGGCAAAAAATGATCATATGTTCATTTTTCAAACAAGAGCTTAAAAATCTGAAATTGAGCATTTTAAACTTCTAAATAAACGTTTTAATTTAAAGGAAGTGCAGGTTTTTAATTGAGAACTACGACTCGGCCATGTTTGTAGTTTCACTTTCTTTCACTTTCATTCACTATGATGGACGTGATCTGGGGTCTGTGTTTATCTGGGGGTATTCTTAAACAGTCACTAGTACTCACAGGACAGACGTTGTTCATGTGAAGGTCTTTGTTTTGCTTTTTTTGCAGTGACCTTTGACCCCCTGCTGCTGGTTAATGTGTAATCTGTTGTGTGAACACGCCTCTAATCTCACCTATCTGATTATCTGTGTCTGTGTCTGTGTCTGTGTGTGTGTGTGTGTGTGTGTGTGTGTGTGTGTGTGTGTGTGTGTGTGTGTGTGTGTGTGTGTGTGTGTGTGTGTGTGTGTGTGTGTGTGTGTGTGCGCAGATGAGCGGGAGGCGGTGCAGAAGAAGACCTTCACTAAGTGGGTGAACTCTCACCTCTCCAGAGTCTCATGCAGGATCACTGATCTTTACATGGACCTGAGAGATGGACGCATGCTCATCAAACTGCTGGAGGTCCTGTCAGGGGAGAGACTGGTAACACACACACACACACACACACACACACACACACACACACACACACACACACACACACACGAGATGATGACGATCCAACTGAGCGCACAGATGAGACAGTGGAATGGGAAAACTCGGTTTTAACCTGCAGAACCAGGCTCCCCTGATCAGACTCTTCTTCTTCTTCTTCTTCTTCTTCCCCTCCGTCCAGCCGAAGCCGACTAAAGGCCGCATGAGGATCCACTGCCTGGAGAACGTGGACAAAGCCCTGCAGTTCCTGAAGGAGCAGCGGGTCCACCTGGAGAACATGGGCTCACACGACATCGTGGACGGGAACCACCGTCTGACGCTGGGACTCATCTGGACCATCATCCTCCGCTTCCAGGTAGGACGCCCCCCCCCCCCCCCCCCTCCCCCAGGACGGGCGGAGGTGTGGCGCCACGTGGGCGGAGGTGTGACGCCACACAGGTGTAACGGCATTGTGGTTTTCAGATTCAAGACATCAGTGTCGAGACTGAAGACAACAAAGAGAAACGCTCGGCCAAAGACGCTCTGCTGCTGTGGTGCCAGATGAAGACGGCAGGGTCAGTCCTGATCTCCTTCACTTCCTCCTCCTGATCTCCTTCACTTCCTCCTCCTATTCTCCTTCACTTCCTCCTCCTGATCTCCTTCACTTCCTCCTCCTGATCTCCTTCACTTCCTCCTCCTGATCTCCTTCACTTCCTCCTCCTGATCTCCTTCACTTCCTCCTCCTATTCTCCTTCACTTCCTCCTCCTGTTCTCCTTCACTTCCTCCTCCTGATCTCCTTCACTTCCTCCTCCTGATCTCCTTCACGTCCTTCTCCTGTTCTCCTTCACTTCCTCCTCCTGATCTCCTTCACTTCCTCCTCCAGTTCTCCTTCACTTCCTCCTCCTGTTTTCCTTCACTTCCTCCTCCTGATCTCCTTCACTTCCTCCTCCTGATCTCCTTCACTTCCTCCTCCAGTTCTCCTTCACTTCCTCCTCCTGTTTTCCTTCACTTCCTCCTCCTGATCTCCTTCACTTCCTCCTCCTGATCTCCTTCACGTCCTCCTCCTGATCTCCTTCACTTCCTCCTCCTGTTCTCCTTCACTTCCTCCTCCTGAGCTCCTTCACGTCCTCCTCCTGATCTCCTTCACTTCCTCCTCCTGATCTCATTCACGTCCTCCTCCTGATCTCCTTCACTTCCTCCTCCAGTTCTCCTTCACTTCCTCCTCCTGTTTTCCTTCACGTCCTCCTCCTGATCTCCTTCACTTCCTCCTCCTGTTCTCCTTCACTTCCTCCTCCTGTTCTCCTTCACTTCCTCCTCCTAATCTCCTTCACTTCCTCCTCCTGATCTCCTTCACTTCCTCCTCCTGTTCTCCTTCACTTCCTCCTCCTGATCTCCTTCACGTCCTCCTCCTCGTTTGTCCTCCTGTTGAAAACTTGTTCCATGTCTTCTTTTTTTCTTTTTTTCTCCAGATATCCAAATGTCAACATTCACAACTTCAGCACAAGTTGGAGAGACGGGATGGCGTTCAACGCCATCATCCACAAACACAGGTAGCCTCCTCCTGCTCCTTCCACTCTTCCTCCTCCTCCTCCTCCTCCTCCTCCTCCTCCTGATGTTCTCATGTTTTCAGACCCGACCTGATCGACTTCGACAAACTGAAGAAGTCCAACGCTCACTATAACCTGCAGAACGCCTTCAACTTGGCCGAGCAGCACCTGGGACTCACCAAGCTGCTGGACCCGGAGGGTAATGACCTGTTCAACTGACCAGTTTAACTGTCTGGGTTATCAGGATAAAAAGTCCCCGCCCTGTCGGAGAAGTCAAGAGTCTTAGCTGGTCAGACAAATATTTACATCAGGGATTTGTTCGTTTATTGGTGTGTTTGTTTGTTTGTTTGTTTGTGTCACAGATATCAGCGTCGATCATCCCGATGAGAAGTCGGTCATCACCTACGTGGTGACTTATTATCACTACTTCTCCAAGATGAAGGCTCTGAAGGTGGAAGGGAAACGTATCGGGAAGGTCAGTGATCATTTTCCTAATATTAATATGGATCCTGTTCCAAACCCTGATCCTGATACTAACCCTGATCCTGTTCCAAACCCTGATCCTGTTTCAAACCCTGATCCTATTCCAAACCCTGATATTGTTCCAAACCCTGATCTTGTTCCAAACCCTGATCCTGTTTCAAACCCTGATCCTGTTCCAAACCCTGATCCTGATCCTAACCGTGACCCTGATCGTGACTCTCAGAAACATCCTCCCTTCCTATGATCAGTCTGTTCTTAATCCAAACAGTCCGATTCCTCTCAGGTTCTACGGTTTTGATTTATCTCTTGATTTTTTTTCCTCACCCCTCTCAGCTGTTTCCTCTCTGGTTCTCATGTTCTGTCCGTCTCTCCTGCAGGTCTTGGACAACGCCATTGAGACGGAGAAGATGATCGAGAAGTACGAGTCTCTGGCCTCGGACCTGCTGGAGTGGATCGAACAGACCATCATCATCCTCAACAACCGGAAGTTTGCGAACTCCCTGATGGGCGTCCAGCAGCAGCTGCAGGCCTTCAACACCTACCGCACAGTGGAGAAACCCCCAAAGTGAGCTTCTCCTCAAGCCTCCCCCTCCGCCTCCCCCCCGTTCCTCCCCGCCTCATCAGACCCGTGTTGCTCCTCGCAGGTTCACAGAGAAGGGGAACCTGGAGGTTCTCCTCTTCACCATCCAGAGTAAGATGAGGGCCAACAACCAGAAGGTCTACATGCCCCGAGAAGGAAAACTCATCTCGGACATCAACAAGGTGAGAAAACGCTTTGCCTCTGGACACCCGAACATCTCTCTGGAAGATCTTCTTTTTTAATGAGGTAGAGGTGAAAAACACAGACAAAAATTCTACACTTAATCCGCTTTCTGAAAGAATTTCATTGACATTGCTCTCACGTAGCTCAGTTTGAATCATGCATGAGCATACATTTTTCGACGTGTACGTTACATATGGGTCATAAAACCTGAATTGGAACAGTTGTGGTTTGACTGGACGGCCTGAGAGTCTTTTTTTTTTTTTTTTTTTTTTTTTTTTTTTTTAAAGCCATTTTTAAATACACTACAGTCATTCCAATGTGCTTTTATAGAGAAAATAGAAAAGCCCAACATATCCACATGAGCAAGCAGGTGTGTTTGCGACTGTAGAAAGGAAAAACTCCCCCAACAGGGAGAAACTTTGTAGAAACCAGAGTCAGAGGTGGAGGAATTCTGCTGACCGGTTGGGGTGAAAGGATAGAGGAGAGGAGAGGAGAGGAAAGAGAGAGAAAGACTTGGTGGGGATATACATACAATACCCTTGTTAGTGCTACATACATTTTTATTATTTTTTTTTTTCATTATAATATCTCGACGTGTCCTGACCTCCGGCTGTCCTCGCAGGCGTGGGAGCGGCTGGAGAAGGCGGAGCACGAGCGCGAGCTGGCGCTGAGGACGGAGCTGATCCGGCAGGAGAAGCTGGAGCAGCTGGCGCGGCGCTTCGATCGCAAGGCCGCCATGAGGGAGACGTGGCTGAGCGAGAACCAGCGCCTGGTGTCGCAGGTGTGTGTGTGTGTGTGTGTGCGTGTGCACGTGTGTGTGTATGTGCGTGCGCGGGTCCCTGAAGGCTCTCCTCTCCGCTCCCAGGACAACTTCGGCTTCGACCTGCAGGCGGTGGAGGCGGCCACCAAAAAGCACGAGGCCATCGAGACGGACATCGCGGCGTACGAGGAGCGCGTCCAGGCGGTGGTGTCGGTGGCGAGGGAGCTGGAGGCGGAGCATTACCATGACATCAAGCGCGTGGTGGCGAGGAAGGAGAACGTGCTGCGGCTGTGGGAGTACCTGCTGGAGCTGCTGAAGGCGCGGCGGCTGCGGCTGGAGATGAACCTCGGCCTGCAGAGGGTCTTCCAGGAGATGCTCCACATCATGGACTGGATGGACGAGATGAAGGTCAGGCACTGAGGGGGCGGGGCCTCAGAGGTGGGCGGGTGAGGTGGTACATTGGAGGGGTTGTCTTCCGATCCCAAGGTCAATGGTTCAGGTACTTTGAGATGACTGTGTTGTCTTAGACTTAGACTTTCTTTATTGTCATTGCACAATACATCACACAGTGAGGAACTGGCAACGAATAGTCGTTGCTTAGCAACCGGTAAAAAAGGCATTAGAAAAAACGTATTTAAATATATTTAAAAAAGTAGTGCAAACAGTCCAACATTTAAAATAAGGTGCACATGAACGATAAATAAAAGAGCAGGATGAGAAATGGGATTGATTAAAATTGAATAATTGCACAGTGTGATATTGCACAGTATGTGTCTCAATATGTGTGTGTGTGTGTGTGTCTGTAGATGCTGCTGCTCTCCCAGGACGAGGGCAAACACCTCCTCGGGGTGGAGGACCTGTTGCAGAAGCTCTCTCTGGTGGAGGCCGATATCTCCATCCAGGCAGACCGAGTGAAGGCGGTCTCCTCCAACGCCAACAAGTACGCAGTGACCGACAGCGGTGAGTCCCCTGCCGGTCGCTCGACCGCCGCGTTCCTCCATGTGGCTGATGGTCGTTGTGGCAGCTAGCTCAGTGTTTGCAGCGCAGGCCGTAGTCGTTTGTGGTTTTTGCTTTAAGTTGCTCACCACGGGATGCAAGATACAAATAGAGAAATGCGAGGAAGGCAAGATTTAATCAGAGGCGTCTGCTCACTGTCTCATCAAGCCAAAACTTTGACTCGTGTTTAACTTCAATATCTTTCCGTCCAGGCTACAAACCCTGTGACCCGCAGGTCATCCAGGACCGCGTGTCCCACCTGGAGTTCTGCTACCAGGAGCTGAGCCAGCTGGCCGCCGAGCGCCGCGCCCGCCTGGAGGAGTCCCGCCGCCTCTGGAAGTTCTTCTGGGACATGGCGGAGGAGGAGGGCTGGATCCGCGAGAAGGAGCAGATCCTCTCGTCCCTGGAAGCCAGCAGGGACCTGACGGGGGCGCTGCGCCTCCTCAGCCAGCAGAGGGCGCTGGAGGACGAGATGAGCGGCCGCGCCGGCCACCTGCAGCAGACCGTCTCCGAGGGCCAGGCCATGGTGCAGGCCGGACACTTCGGCTCCGCCAAGATCCAGGAGCGCATCAGAGACGTGCAGGCGCAGTGGGCGGCGCTGGAGGAGCTGGCGGCGACGAAGAAGAGGAAGCTGGAGGAGGCCCTGGCGCTGCACCAGTTCCAGACGGACGCGGACGACGTGGACGCCTGGACGCTGGACGCGCTGCGCATCGTCTCCAGCGGCGAGACGGGCCACGACGAGTTCTCCACGCAGGCGCTGGTCAGGAAGCACAAGGACGCGGCGGCGGAGGTGGCGAGCTACCGGCCGGTGGTCGACTCCCTGCACGAGCAGGCGGCCGCGCTGCCCGCGGAGCAGGAGGAGTCGGAGGAGGTGCGCGGGCGGCTGGCCGGCATCGAGGAGCGCTACAAGGAGGTGTCGGAGCTGACCAAGCTGAGGAAGCAGGCGCTGCAGGACGCGCTGGCGCTCTACAAGATGTTCAGCGAGGCCGACGCCTGCGAGGTTTGGATTGACGAGAAGGAGCAGTGGCTGAACAGCATGGAGATCCCGGAGAAGCTGGAGGACCTGGAGGTCATTCAGCACCGGTAGGAACCCCCAAACCTGCCGCAGTCAGGAAACTGTTAGGAAGAGATTTACTCTCTGAGCGTATCTGGAAGTCTCTCAGAGCCTCTGGAAGTCTCCGACTTGTGGTTGTTGAGCTTGCGTGTCGCCATGTCTCTCTATTGAAGCTGGTTGTCGTCTGCAGGTTTGAGAGTCTGGAGCCCGAGATGAACAACCAGGCGTCCCGAGTGGCGGTGGTGAACCAGATCGCCCGGCAGCTGATGCACAGCGGTCACCCGAGCGAGAAGGACATCAAAGTTCAGCAGGACAAACTCAACAACAGGTACGAAGAGCAGCAGCTTCCGGTCAGAGTCCGAACGTCGGTCCCGGACTCGCTCCCTCACCCGGCGGCCATCTTTGTCACCGCCTACAGGTGGAGCCAGTTCCGTGACCTGGTGGACCAGAAGAAAGAGTCCCTGAACTCTGCACTGGGCGTGCAGAACTACCACCTGGACTGCAACGAGACCAAGTCCTGGATCAAGGAGAAGACCAAGGTGATCGAGTCCACCCAGGAGCTGGGCAACGACCTGACCGGCGTCATGGCCCTGCAGCGCAAACTCACCGGCATGGAGCGCGACCTGGCCGCCATCGAGGACAAGCTGGGCGACCTGCGCGGCGAGGCGCAGCGGCTGGCCGAGGAGCACCCGGACCAGGCCAGGGCCATCACGGGCCGGCTGCAGGAGATCACGGCCGTCTGGGAGGAGATGAAGGACACGCTGAAGAACCGGGAGGAGTCCCTGGGCGAGGCCCGCAAGCTGCAGCAGTTCCTCCGCGAGCTGGACGACTTCCAGTCGTGGCTGTCGCGCACGCAGACGGCCATCGCCTCCGAGGACATGCCCAACACGCTGGCCGAGGCCGAGAAGCTGATGGCGCAGCACGAGAGCATCAAGAACGAGGTCCAGAACTACGAGGAGGACTACCAGAAGATGCGGGACATGGGCGAGATCGTGACACAGGACCAGACGGACGCGCAGTACATGTTCCTGCGGCAGCGGCTGCAGGCGCTCGACACCGGCTGGAACGAGCTGCACAAGATGTGGGAGAACCGGCAGAACCTCCTGTCCCAGTCTCACGCCTACCAGCTGTTCCTGAGGGACACCAAGCAGGCCGAGGCCTTCCTCAACAACCAGGTAAGGCCCAGAACCCCCGAGACCTCTTCAAACATCTCTGCTGCTTCCTTGGTTTGACTCTACGGTGAATGTTTTGGACCGGTCTGGACCGGTCCCCACAGGTTCTAATGGTCCGAACGGCTTTGCACTGGATTCTGGTTTAAACCGAATGGTTCTAGTGGACTTAAATGGTCCAAGTTGATTTTTAATTTTTTTTTGTAATTAACTTTTTATTTGGAAAACACATGGGTAGACACCATTTCACTTGTACAATTTTACAGTAGCCTTGGACCTATCCTCATTGTCTTTCATTAAATAAAATGAACAGAGAAAGAACAGAAACCAATAATGAAGAAGAGTCCAAGTATCTCAGTCCACATCGTCCTCCCGAGTTCTCCATTTCCTCGATGATGTTTAAAAGAAAAGGAAAGAAAAAAGGGGGGGGGGGCCTCATCTCTTCATTTTGCTTTTATCACCTGAGACAAACATCCACACATTTCTTTTTAAAATGTTGGCACACCTAATAGGATATCAATTGAAATCTGATCCACTATTTTTACATATGCTGTCCATTTAGACCAAAGCTTATAAAATGTGTCTTTTTGCACCCTGAGGGACCAGGTTGATATTAACTAGACTGATTTGTAATGATTCAATCGAGTTTAGTTGGTCTAATCTGGTTCTTCCTGGTTTAAACTGGTAGATTTAACGAGCTCACTGGCTTACAGCTAAATGGGCAAAAAAAAAAAAGCAAACGTTAGATTTTTGTGTCCGACTGAAGAAAACCTGAGGAGAAACGCTTGAGTAAAGAACAAGTACCTGATAGCGCCACCGCGGCGTCAGAGTCTGGCCTGTGGCGCGTGACGCACCTCGCTGTCCACCGCAGGAGTACGTCCTGGCGCACACCGAGATGCCGACAACGCTGGAGGGCGCCGAGGCCGCGATCCGGAAGCAGGAGGACTTCATGACCACGATGGACGCCAACGAGGAGAAGATCAACGGCGTCGTGGAGGCCGGCCGCCGCCTCGCCAGTGACGGAAACGTCAATGCCGAGCGCATCCTGGAGAGGGTGGTTTCCATTGACGACAGGTAGGACGGGCTCCGCCCAGTTCTCGGAAAGTCAGTGTTGCCATGACGATTCCACCTCCAGCTCTAATATGAAGTCTCACTTTGAAAACTCACAGTGTGTGTGTGTGTGTGTTACAGTGTACATTACATACTGTGTTGTGTGTGTGTTACAGACATAAGAAGAACAGGGAAGCAGCTGTGGAGCTTCTGATGAGGTTGAAGGACAACAGGGATCTACAGAAGTTCCTACAGGACTGTCAGGAGGTGAAACACACAATTACACACTACTACTACTACACATGGTTACACAATACACACTATTACAAACTTCTACACGGTACCATACATCACACAAACAGAAAAAAAACTATTTCCGCTGAACTATCTGTCTTTTCATGCATCTTTCACTACAATCTGCTTTGTGTGTGTGTGTGTGTGTGTGTGTGTGTGTGTGTGTGTGTGTGTGTAGCTGTCTCTGTGGATCAGTGAGAAGATGCTGACGGCTCAGGACGTTTCATACGACGAAGCCAGAAATCTGCACAGCAAGTGGTTGAAGCATCAGGCGTTCATGGCCGAACTGCAGTCCAACAAGGAGTGGCTAGATAAAGTCCAGAAGGTACAACACACACACACACACACACACACACACACACACACACACACACACACACACACACACACACACACACACACACACACACACACACACACTCTTGCACGCCTTACAAAGCCCAAAGGTTTGCAGACCAAATACTGTTTGGAGAACAAAACACACACGCACACACACACATGCTGACCTTTCGCCCGTGACCTCTCGCAGGACGGCGCCCTGCTGGTGTCGGAGAAGCCGGAGACGGAGGCGGTGGTGAAGGAGAAGCTGTCGGCCCTGCAGACCATGTGGGCGGAGCTGGAATCGACCACTCAGAACAAAGCGCAGACGCTTTTCGACGCCAACAAGGCGGAGCTCTTCACACAAAGCTGCAGCGAGCTGGACAAGTGGCTGGAGGGTCTGGAGGGTCAGATCCAGTCTGACGACTACGGCAAAGACCTGACCTCCGTCAACATCCTGCTGAAGAAACAACAGGTACGCGGCGGCGGCGGCGGTCGTCTGACGCCGATGCGCGGCACTGTGGGTGCAGCGGTCTGACACTGACGTCTCTGCAGATGCTGGAGAAGCAGGTGGAGGTGCGTCAGAAGGAGGTGAGGACGCTGGGTCAGGAGGTGCAGGACGCCGAAGAGGTGGACGGACGTCGGCAGGTGGTGGAGAAGAAGTTCCACGAGCTGCTGGAGCCGCTCACACGCCGGAGAAACTTCCTGGTGGCGTCCAGGGAGGTGCACCAGTTCAACCGCGACGTGGAGGACGAGATCGTAAGACCAACCTCACCGACAACGACCACCGCAGATTCAAGTTTTGTCGCATTCGACGGGCTGCAATCTGCTCGACGAGCTCAAGCTGCGGTTGTTTCTTGCAGCTCTGGGCTCACGAGAGAATCCCCGTGGCCACGTCCACCGACCACGGACACAACCTGCAGACGGTGCAGCTGCTCATCAAGAAGAACCAGGTGGGAACCGCCGGCCGACCAGAAGCAGAGACTCTGATTTTACCCCTCATAGTTTTACTACTTGATTAGAGGTTAGGAGAAGATTACATGTTATAGTTTTATTGATTGTACTTTCATCCGTCAGACTTTTATCTCTTGTTTTCTCAACAGTCATAGTTAACTGGTTTTTGTTTTACTGGTCATAGTTTTAGTGGCTGTGTTTTATGGTGTGGCACTTCCTGCCAGGTGGACTTGATTCCTATCTGATTAACATTGTTATTTTGCGGGCAGTGGCTGGGGTGACGTAGTTCTTGGCCTGTGAACGTTCCTGCCGACTTCCTTGACGAGTGGGCGTAGTTCCTGTGACGATACCGTGGTTCTTGTCAGGTTACTGCGGTTTTGTTCCGGTCAAGTTAACGTTCGTCCAGTCAGGCCATCGTGGTTCTTGCTTTGACAACATGCGTCCAGTCGAGTTAAGATGGTTCCGGTCAGGTTAACATTGGTTAGGTCACGTTAACCCGCTTGCAGTCGGGTTTAATGCCATTCCAGTCAAGGATCCGGTCGGGTGAACGTGGTTCCGGTTGAGTTGACGCGACTCTGGTCGGTGGCGTTTCAGACGCTGCAGAAGGAGATTCAGGGCCATCAGCCGCGCATCGACGACATCCTGGAGCGCAGCCAGACTCTCCTGCAGGACGAGTCCGCCGATGCCGACGCCATCCGGCAGCGGCTGGCTGACCTGCAGCGGCTGTGGAGGCAGCTGATGGAGGAGGCGGAGCATCGCCACGGCCGCCTCCAGGAGGCCCACAAAGCCCAGCAGTACTACTTTGACGCGGCGGAGGCGGAGGCCTGGATGAGCGAGCAGGAGCTGTACATGATGTCGGAGGAGAAGGCCAAGGTACGGTATGGCAGTCTGAGTGGGAATATGGCGGCGCGGAGGGGAGGTGGAGCTCGCTGACGGCTCCGTGTCCAAACAGGACGAGCAGAGCGCCGTCGCCATGCTGAAGAAGCACCAGATCGTGGAGCAGGCGGTGGAGGACTACGCAGAGACGGTTCACCAGCTGTCCAAGACCAGCCGGGGACTGGTGGCCGACGGACACCCCGACAGGTACCGCCCACCGCACCGCTGTTGCCACGGCGACCGCTCTGCTCTGAAGGAGTTCAAACCACCACGGGGACCTCGTGATGTCACAGCTGTTTGCGTTCAATGTCATGTTTGATTACGTCAACAATGTTACTGTGGGACAACAAACTCTTGCGTCTGTGTTTCAGTGAGCGTATCAGCATGCGCCAGTCTCAGGTGGACAAGCTGTACGCCGGTCTGAAGGACCTGTCAGAGGAGAGGAGGGGCAAGTTGGACGAGAGGCTCCGCCTCTTCCAGCTGAACCGGGAGGTGGACGACTTGGAGCAGTGGATCGCCGAGCGGGAGGTGGTGGCGGGTTCACACGAGCTGGGGCAAGACTACGAGCACGTCACCGTAAGGAACCACCATCTTCTTCCTTTTTTTTTTACACGACAATTAACTGGAAACTGCAGTTTTTTATGTTTTGTTCTTCTTCTTTTTTTTTTTTTTATAGAAAATTCACATTTAGATGGAAACATTTCAAAAAAACAATTACTACGCACATGAAAACACCAGAAACACTGAAAACACTGTAGTTTGCACGTCAGGCCACTAGTGGGTGTTGTGAATCTGTATGGAAGAAATTCTCCCTGTACGCCGATGATGATGTAGTAAATGGTAGAAAATGTTCAACATCATTGTCGTGCAAATCAACAACTAAAATGCAAGAATAGTTGTTGTCTTTGGATTACAGCGACATGAATTCTAATGTTATTCTGGAAAAACTTGCGGTATATTTCATCACATATTTATAGTATATCCGTTTTATTATAATTGTACCACAAGGACTGGTTGCATCAGTAGCAGTATTGTTAGTACAGGGTACTGACTCTGACCTGCTCTTCAGATGCTGCAGGAGCGTTTCCGCGAGTTTGCCCGAGACACGGGCAACATCGGGCAGGAGCGCGTGGACGCCGTCAACCGGCTGGCGGACGAGCTGATCAACGCGGGGCACGGCGACGCGGCCACGGTGGCCGAGTGGAAGGACGGCCTGAACGAGGCGTGGGCCGACCTGCTGGAGCTCATCGACACGCGCACACAGATCCTGGCGGCCTCCTTCGAGCTGCACAAGTTCTACCACGACGCCAAGGAGATCCTGAGCCGCATCGCCGACAAGCATCAGAAGCTGCCGGAAGACGTGGGCCGCGACCAGAACACGGTGGAGACGCTGCAGAGGAGCCACACCACGTTCCAGCACGACGTCCAGGCCCTCGGCACGCAGGTCAGTGCCAGCTGCGGGAGCCATGCCCCCCCCCCCCCCCCAGATCTGTCCCCTGACCTCTGCTGACCTCTTGACCCCCGCGCAGGTGCGGCAGCTGCAGGAGGACGCGGTGCGGCTGCAGTCGGCGTACGCCGGCGACAAAGCGGACGACATCCAGCGCCGAGACAGCGAGGTGCTGCAGGCGTGGAACGGCCTTCTGGACGCCTGCAACGCTCGCCGGCTCCACCTGCTGGACACCGCCGACAAGTTCCGCTTCTTCAGCCTCGTGAGAGACCTCCTGCTGTGGATGGAGGACGTCATCCGGCTCATCGAGGCCCAGGAGAACCCCAGGTAGGTCCCCACGCCACGGCACAGGAACCACGACCGAACGCTGACCTCGGACTAACACTGTGTGTGTGTGTGTGTGTGTGTGTGTGTGTGTGTGTGTGTGTGTGTTCAGAGACGTCTCCTCAGTGGAGCTGCTCATGAACAACCATCAGGGGATCAAAGCAGAGATTGACGCCCGTAACGACAGCTTCACTTGCTGCATCGAGCTCGGGAAGTCGCTGCTGGCCCGCAAACACTTTTCCTCAGAGGAGGTGAGAAACCGCTGTGTCATCACATTCACCCATTCACTCACACATTCACCCACCAATGGAGGCTGCAGCCATGCGAGGCACTGTCTCTCCAAGCAGGAGCAGTTCAGGGTTCAGTGTCTTGCCCGAGGACACTTCGGCATGTGGACGGGTCGAGATGGGAATCAAACCCGCAACCTTCCGATTGGGAGAGGACCGCTCTGCCAACCCGAGCCGTACCGCCCCCAAGGAACATGAAGGGACTGTTTTGCAGAGACGTGTCGTCCTCACTGTCTTCACTGTCCTTTGTCCTCAGATCAAAGAGAAGCTGCTGCAGCTCACCGACAAGAGGAAGGAGATGATTGACAAGTGGGAGGACCGGTGGGAGTGGCTCCGCCTCAGTAAGGCTTCACTTCCTGTTTCTGTTTCTGTGTGTGTGTGTGTGTGTGTGTGTGTGTGTGTGTGTGTGTGTGTGTGTGTGTGTGTGTGTGTGTGTGTGTGTGTGTGTGTGTGAGAGAGACATCCTGATTGGATGCTGCAGTTGTGGCTCGGCGGAGGCGCACCTCAAGCTCTCTGTGTCCTTTTGAGTTTGAGTCACGGTCAGCTGACGATTTCGCCGATGTCGACGCTGTCGTTCTTTAGTCACTGTTGTTTTTTTTGTTGACGTCGACTCTCGCCCCCTCCACCCCCCCAGTCCTGGAGGTGCACCAGTTCTCGCGGGACGCGGGTGTGGCCGAGGCCTGGCTGTTGGGTCAGGAGTCGTACCTGTCCAGCAGAGAGGTCGGTCACAGCGTGGACGAAGTGGAGAAGCTCATCAAACGCCACGAGGCCTTCGAGAAGTCGGCGGCCACCTGGGAGGAACGCTTCTCTGCCCTGGAGCGGCTGACCACGGTGTGTGAGCGCCTTCTTCTACACTCGTGGGGACTCGAACGCGAAGGGCCTCTTTAGGAATTAAATGAACGAATGAACATTGAGGTGAAGACGCATACAGTCAGGCTGCAGGAAGTTAATGTGCGCGCGTGTGTGTGTGTGTGTGTGTGTGTGTGTGTGTGTGTGTGTGTTGCAGTTGGAGCTGTTGGAGGTGAGGCGACAGCAGCAGGAGGAGGAGGAGGAGCTGCGGAGGAGGAGTGCTCCCCCTGCCTGTGAGGAGATGCAGCAGCAGGATGAAGCGCAGCAGAAACTTCAGAGGTATTTATAAAAGAAAAAAGAAAAAAAGCTTCTTCAGTTTTTGACTTCACTCCAACAATATCTGAGCTCAGATCAGTGTGTGTGTTTGTGTGTAACATTTATGTGTGTGTGTTCTTCACAGCCCGAGCCTCCAGAACGGAGAGAGTCCGGAGCAGGACAGCAGCCTGGTCAGTACCTCCACCTTCCTCTACAACCATCAGTCACCAGTAGATCTTTATTTGCAGAGCCCTCTTCCTACAAAAGAATGCAGCACAGCGTGACTCATATGTTGAAAACAGAGCCGCCTTTAACCCACTGTGAGGTGAAAACTGTGATCGATTGTCTTTGAGGTAAAACAACATTCGCAAAATGGAAAGAATTGTTGGCGGCAGTTATCAGATGCTGGTGCGTAGATGTTAGAAGTAGAGTCTGCTGGTCTGACTGCCCTGGCAGCTTTATATGTACCTTTACTGTCAACGTAAACATGGTCAAGTGTTTCTACATTTTGTGACACATGAATGTTTTCCTGGTACTTTGGTAACTTCAAGCGTTTGGGTTTTTTTTGTGTGTTTTTTTTTTGTCTGATGATTGAAGTCGGCCGCCGCAATGAGGAAACCTCCTGGTTAAACAAACTCTTATCTCGTCTGATCTTATCTTATGGGTGTGTGTGTGTGTGTGTACACATCGAAAACAAACCATAAAAACACAAATGCGATGGAAAGATTTGTATTTAAGACCAGGAGCCTACAAGTCTGTACGGCAATGTCTCTATTACAGTGACATCAGTGCAAAAAACACACACACACACACACACACACTCTTTGTGACTTGCTGCCCACAGTCATTGTCTCACTCTTGTGTTGTGTCGTCAGGACGGCGTGGACCCTGGCGTGCTGGTGAACGGCGTTGCCGAGCGCAGCTCCAAGGAGGGAAGCCCCACCCCCTCGCCGACGAGCGGCAGGAAGAGCAAGAGCCAGTCGTCCACGCTCCCCGCCAAGAACGCGGACTCGTCCTCACAGCTGGAGGGGCTCCTGCACCGCAAGCACGAGTGGGAGGGCCACAACAAGAAGGCGTCCAACAGGTCGGTAAACTCCCGCGCCCGGCGGGCGGCCCCGCTCGCCACCGCCGCCGCCTGACCGCCTGCTCTTCGCCCCGGCAGGTCGTGGCACAACGTCTACTGCGTCATCAACCGCCAGGAGATCGGCTTCTACAAGGACAGCAAGGCGGCGGCTCAGGGCGTGCCCTACCACAACCAGGTGCCCGTCAACCTGAAGGACGCCACCTGCGACGTCGCCACAAACTACAAGAAGAAGAAACACGTCTTCAAACTCAGGTAACGCGCGGCGACCTCATCGCCCGCTGCCGCCGCCGCCGCCGCCTGAGAAACAGCAGCCTGACATGTTTTTGTTTCCCTCAGACTCACGGATGGAAATGAGTTTCTGTTCCAGGCCAAAGACGAGGTGAGCGCTCAGCTTGGTTGGTGATGATGATGATGATGATGATGATGACGATGATGATGATGATGATCTCTGACTACTCCCCCCCCCCTGCAGGAGGAGATGAGCACCTGGATTCAGGGGATCCTGAACGCCGCCACTACCAGCGAGCTGGCGGGCAGCCAGCCCGGCACGCCGGTGTCGGGTCGCGCTCAGACGCTGCCGGCCGCCGTCACGCTTCCCGCCGAGTCGAGTCCCGGGAAGCGCGAGAAGGACAAAGAGAAGGAGAAGGAGAAGCGCTTCAGCCTTTTCAGCAAGAAGAAGCAGTAGGACGAAGACGCCCCGGGGCGCCTTGGTGAAACCTCACGACTGGAAGTCACGACCCGCCACGCGCCGACATACGCCGACCCTCCATCGCACCCCTCTCAGTCGCCGCCGCCTCCTCCTCTGGCGCTCGCCGCTGCCGCCGCCGAAACGTGTCGCTGTGATGTCAAACCAACCGTCGTCCTCCGAATGCTCACGCAGTGGCCCGACGGCGGAGGGGAGTTTCACCAGAGCGCCTCGTCGTCCGCGGTTCTTTATTCTCAATGCAGTTTATTTGCCTTTGTTTTCTTATTTTGTTTATTTTATGTTGTTTGAAGTCGCAGCGTCGGATCAACGCTGTCACGCGCGGTGATGTCACAGCAGCTCGTCAATCAAACCGTCCCAACGTCTTCATTTTGGCTCGTTTGTCACGGCGTGCGGTAAATAATGAAACTTTCCCGTCGAGTCGAGAAATATAAAAAAGGCTCCGCAGCTGAAGTTCACAAGAATATTGCAGAATTTGGGGGGACGAGGCGTCGCCTTCTGACTGGCTGAGCGTTTAATTGTGGCGAATCCGCGGATGTTTTTCTCTCCGCGTCAAACCGAGAAGCGAAAGCGGAGCTTCAAAACAGAAATCGAGTGGCGCAAATCACAACGTGTGATGTCATCAATGACCTCCAATCAATCAGTCAGACCTGATGACGCCACAAGAATCTGTGACATCACTGTCCCGCAGTGACATCACTGATCCGCTGTGACATCAGCAGGGACCACCCTTTTTCTTTTTTTTTTCTTTCCGTTTTGTCCTCAGTTTTTTTGAGGCTGTTCTTCTGGACCAATTGTTTGTTTACTTTAGTTTTTGCTGTTAATTTGCCCTCCAGGAGGAGTTGGATGTAGAAACTCACCCGCATGCTACGTCAGGCTCCGCCCTGACATCTCACTGACACTAAGCTCCTCCGCTTCATGTTTATTTTTTAAGTTTTATTTTTCTTCTTCAACAATTCTTTGCTTCAGCATCAGTTGGGACGACGGCGGCGTCCGTCAGGGGGGCCGCTGTGACGGATAACAGCTCAGCTTCCTCGGCTCCGATTTTTTTTGCTCTTTGATACTCGTGTTGCTCTCCGTCTGCGTATATTTATCGTAGCCAACATGTATGGAAGTTACTGCACAATCAGACCTGCATCGTACCAACAAAGAAGAAGCTATTTGAATATTTAAAGTGAAGTTAGATGGTAAAAAGCTTTTCTCATGTATGAAACTGCACCTGTACGCTCTCATTAAAGCTCTCAAACTTTACGCTCTCTGGCTCGTCTTCATTTCAGGAAACTCTATAGAGAACAGAGGTCTGCGACCTCTCGGACCAAATGAGCCGTTTTTGACATTTTCCACCGAATAAATCTCAAGTGGAGTCGTGAAAAACTTTAGCCTTTAAAATAGATAACCTTTACATGTCGTTTTACTATAGGATAGTATACTATAAATATAACTGCATTTCTGAACTTTCTTTTTACATTTTGTCCCGCCAAGACATTCTAGCTGTTGTATTATTTACTTGTTTTTACTTTTTCTACCATTTATAGCATTTTTAAAAAAATATTTTAGCTATTTCTTCTATTACAACCAATTTGGCAGCTTTAACCATTTCAGCATATTGACTTATATAATGGTTACAACAATTTATTTTATTTTTACAGTTTTAGCTGTTTGACTTTTAAAGCAGTTTTCACCAATTCTGTTGTTTTTTTGGTGATTTTTTTTTTTTTTTTTTAGCTATTTTAGCTTTTAGTTTGTTTTTTGGCTCTTTTTAGCCAGGATACCGGGGCATTTTTCTGATGTCGATGTTTTGTAGACAAGAGAATATCACTTAAAAAAGACGATAACAATTACATCGGAGATGCTAATGTCAAGTGTTTTTTCATGCAGCGTCAAGAGTCTGTTGTTTACAAAAGGACCGGAAGTCGATACATTACTTCCTACTTCATAATAAAAGACCCTTAGCGGATATAAGTAATATTAAACGAAAAAAAATGTATCTTGAAATTGAATTCACTCATTAGATTAAATTTCCAGAATTAGGAAAATAATCACCCTGCATGGTGGTAGCAGTTACAGATGACTTGCTCTCCCGCGAGCCGCAGCGCGACCAGGACACCTCTATTGTGGAAAAACCCTGACCGGAAGTAGTATCTGTGACGTCTGCTCGCGCTGGCTGGGATGATCTCCGGGATTCCGTCAACGGACCGTTAATGTGTCGGTCCGTCCTGCGGCTCCGCTCCGTGCTGCTGGTTCGGGCTTGGCGGGCCGCTGAGGGACCGCAGAGCCGCGGAGGAGGGGTGGGTGGGTGGGTGGGGGGAGCGCTGTGTGCGGCGGCGGCGGCGGCGGGCCGTGGCGGGGCTCCGGTGGAGGACGGACCGCGGTGACCTGCGGCATCGGAGCGGGGAAGCAGCGCTCGGACGACGGAGGGGATTTTCAGTGATTTGAGCGCTGTGGTACCGCCGCGGTACCGTCCAGTCCGCGGGGCGGGTCGAGCCTGACCTTCCGGGCTGCGGGACGCTGCGGTTCACGTCGCCGCTCCCGCACGAATTCTGCGTCAAAGAAGCGATTCTGCGCTCATTTTAACGGGGCAAAACACGCAAGTCCGCTCATTCATTTACACACTGAGATTTAATTGTAAAACCTCCAAATATAATTTTTTTAATTCAATTCAGGTGTTTGGTTTAGTTAACATTTAAATGATGTTCTATTTTTGTAAAGAAATGATTTACGTGTTTTATTGACATTTTATTAACGTGTGATTCTATTTAAAATGTTTTCACACTACTTTATTTATTAATATTTATGCGTATTTATTTATTTATTTATGTTTTTGTTGTCTCACAAATAATATAATATAATAAAACTGAATAGAATGATGACATGTCAAATAAGCCAGTATAAAAATTATTTATTAGACTATTTATTCAGATATTTATATATAACTGGAAAATAAGATAAGAAAACCACACGATAGCAAGATATATATATATCATATATCATTTCCGTTTTATTATTATCATAAAATGTGATGTTATTCAACAATCAACTGAAAGCACAAGTCTAGAAAAATCACAGCATTTTCAGTCAGAAGGGGAAATTCTAGACCATCTTTATAAAAAAAAAAAAAAAGAAGAAGTTTCACGTGACCATGGTTGAAACAAAGTGCAGTATATGAGAATTATGGGAAGTGTAGTTGGCTGCCTCTCTGTTAAAGGGACTACGGTGATGGACTACAGTTAACCGCAGCGCTTTGCGGCTCTTTGTTTCGGGACTTTTTTTTTGTTTTTTTTCGGGCATCATGTCGGATAAAACGGCGCCGCGCTGCCAGCTGAGGCTGGAGTGGATCCACGGTTACCGTGGTCACCAGTGCCGCAACAACCTGTTCTACACCGCGGGGAAGGAGGTGGTGTACTTCGTGGCCGGCGTGGGCGTGGTGTACAACACCCGGGAACACACCCAGAAGTTCTACCTGGGACACAATGATGACATCATCAGGTAAGGGGGCGTGGCTTCAAGTTTCTTTCGTGGTTTTCCGGCAGTATTAATCATCCCCGTACCTGGAACGATGCCCCTATATAGTGTCATCGGGGGTTTTAGCCAATCACAAGATAGGCCCTCCTTTTGACTCCTCCCACAATCAGGCAGCTCTGCTCTGGCACATGGCACCACGAGAGGAAGTACTTCCTTCCTCTTCCCAATAAACTTTGAATATAACGTTGTTGGACCAACGTGACCATGTGAAATTGTTGAAAAGCGGAATCATTTGACTCTTTTAAGTTTAAGTTCAATTTTATTTATAAAACGTGAAAAGCAAGCCAGTCGTACGTTTTACATCCTCCACGTCTCCGCGTCAGTTTGGCGATCCACCCGGACCGGATCCAGGTGGCGACAGGTCAGGTGGGAAAGGACCCGTTCATCTGCATCTGGGACACGTACGCCATGCAGACCGTCTCCATTCTGAGGGACGTCCACACACACGGGGTCGCCTGTCTCGCCTTCGACTCCGACGGACAGGTGAGGCCCCGCCCCCACCGCGATGTCACGCGACTAGGTCAGGCCCTCAAACTTTGTGTTTGCTTCCATAGCGACTGGCGTCGGTCGGCCTGGACGCCAAGAACACGTTGTGCATTTGGGACTGGCGGAGAGGAAGAGTCCTCGCCACAGCGACGGGACACTCGGACAGGGTGAGAGTCGTTCGTCCTCCGACAGTCCTGAGCTCTGAACCGCCGGCATGCCGCCGCTCTGAACCTCCCTGTGCTCCTCTGCAGATCTTTGACGTGTGCTGGGATCCGCTCCAGGCCGGACGGCTGGTCAGCTGCGGAGTCAAACACATCAAGGTGAGACACGGCTCGCTTTCAGAATGTCTTCGACACAAACGACGTCCGGCAGGAACGCTGCGACTCTGGAAGAGAGAGAGAGACGGAAAGCACGGCGCTCCATCTCTTCAGCTCCGTCAGTCACAGGACAGTCGGTCGTCTGCTTCTTCCTCAGTTCTGGAGTCTGTGCGGGAACGCTCTGACCCCGAAGCGAGGGATCTTCGGGAAGACGGGCGACCTGCAGACCATCCTGTGCGTCTCCGCGGCCAAAGAGGAGCTGACGTACTCCGGCGCTCTGAACGGAGACGTGTACGTCTGGAAGGGAGTCACTCTGTTCCGGACCGTTCAGGCAGCACACGGGGTACGAACCGGGAAAACTCTCACCCTAACTGAACGTCAGAAATCGGCACTTACATCTTCGGGACCTGGGAATTCATTCGATGAAGATGTTTTTCAGGCGGGGATCTTCAGCATGCACGCGTCCGAGGAAGGATTTGCGACGGGAGGACGAGACGGCTGCATCCGACTGTGGGACGTCGACTTCAAACCGATCACCAGGATCGACCTCAGGGAGGCGGAGCAGGGCTACAAAGGTCCGAACACCTCACCCCTGTACCTCAGTCTGAAACCTCGCCTCACGTTATTGGGACCTTTGACCTTTCGTTTGTTTCAGGTCTGTCAATCCGAAGCGTCTGCTGGAAGGCCGACCGGATCCTCGCCGGCACTCAGGACAGTGAGATCTTCGAGGTGATGGTCCGGGACCGGGACAAGCCCGTCCTGCTGATGCAGGGTCACAGCGAGGGCGAGCTGTGGGCTCTGGACTTGCACCCCAAACAGCCGGTCGCTGTGACCGGGAGTGACGACCGCTCCGTCAGGCGAGTACGCCGGACATCGTGTCCACTTCCTGGTTGTGTCTCACACAAAGTACATTTGAACCGGGTACTGGTACTCAACGGTAGCGATTTTAGGTATTTTGGTGTATTTATGTGGTAATAAATATTAATTTGTTTAATAACAAAGTTTTTTTTTAAATTTAACATTAATTTCTCAATATGAATTAACAAATATATTAAAGCAACATCCAACTGCTTGTATTGTTGTGTCACAAATTTCTTCAACATGAAAACCCGACACAGTGTTTTTTCCTAATGAACATATTAAAACTCAGCTCTATTAACTCGTGTTCCTTTCCTTTCCCCTCTGGAAAAATCGTGATGAGGCTCCATGTTGGGCAAATAAGTTTAAAACAAATGAGCAATCTCTTCAGCCTTGAGCAAAATCTTGTGCTCAACCAAGTTTTCCCACCGCTGGTGTCGAACTACCCGTCATACGAGATATCGTATTTTGAGAAGTGGAGCTGTAATTTTAAGGGCTTTCAATGCTTGTTCCGTTCTCTCCTGCTCCTGTTCCTGCAATGCCGTGTTCAAATCCGGCTTGGAAAATTGCTCTTCCTCTCCCTTAGGTACCCCCCGAAAAAAAAAGAGATACCGTTTGATTTTACGTGACTCGGTGTTCGGTAGCGCCGACGGAGTTCAGTCGGTACCTATAGAAGTCTCACGGTCTGTCTCCGCGGTCTCTCAGGTTGTGGAGTCTGCCCGACCACACCCTCCTCGCTCGCTGCAACATGGAGGAGTCGGTTCGAAGCGTCTCCTTCAACAGCGACGGGTCTCAGCTGGCTCTGGGGATGAAGGACGGTTCCTTCACCGTGCTGCGCGTCAGGTACTTTTTTTTTTTTACCCCCCCCCTCCGATGAGAGGGAATCCCACCGATGCGACATATCGACGGTGTTGACGGCAGCTCCCCCCCCCCCCCCGGCAGGGACATGACGGAGGTGGTGCACATTAAGGACCGGAAGGAGGTGATCCACGAGCTCAAGTTCTCGCCGGATGGTTCCTTCCTGGCCGTGGGATCCAACGACGGACTGGTGGACATCTACGCCGTCGCCCAGCGCTACAAGAAGGTGGGCGAGTGCGGCCGGTCCTCCTCCTTCATCACCCACCTGGACTGGTCCGTGGACAGCCGCTTCCTGCAGACCAATGATGGCGCCGGAGAGCGGCTCTTCTACAGGATGCCGGGTACGACCACACCCACGCGACATAAACCCAGACTCTCCCTCCAGACGAATCGACTCTCCTCGCGAGGAGTTTAGCTTTTCCCCCATGTGCTTCACTCTTTGCCGTCTCCTCCAGCGGGGAAACTGTTTCCGAAAGAAGAGGCGAAGGGAATTCACTGGATGACCTGGACCGGAGTCGTTGGCCAGGAGGTGAACGGGATCTGGCCCAAATACTCCACCATGACCAACGTGAACTCCGTGGACGCAAACTACAGCAGCGCCGTTCTGGTGTCTGGCGACGACCTCGGCCTCGTCAAGCTCTTCCGGTTCCCCTGCCTCAAGAAAGGTCTCGTCTTCGTCAATCGCGTCGTCGCCCCCGAGTTTCTCTCTCCGGGTGTTTAATCTCTCCGGACTTCCTCCAACAGGCGCCAAGTTCAAGAAGTACATCGGCCACTCCGCCCACGTGACCAACGTTCGCTGGTCCAATGACCTGCAGTGGGTCGTCAGCACCGGCGGCGCCGACCACGCCGTGTTCCAGTGGCGGTTCCTGCCCGAGGGCGTCATGAACGGCGTCCTGGAGCCGCTCCTCCAAGGTGCGGAGAAATGAGACCTGTGTGACGTCATCGGCATTTCTAACCCGTCCCCACCTGTTATAGTACTACAACTATACTACAACTATACTACAACTCCACCAGAACCACACGACTACTGTACTACTACTGTACTTCTACTGTACTACTACTACTGTACTACTGCTATACTACTGCTATATTACTACTATTGTACTACTACAGTACTACTACTATAGTACTACTACTGTACGACTACCATACTACTACTGTACTACTTCTGTACTACTACTATACTACTACCATACTACTACTACTACTGTACTACTACTGTACTACTACTATACTGTCCTACTACAATACTACTACTGTACTACTACCACTGTACTACTACTGTACTACTACCGCACTACTACCATACTACTACTATACTCCTACTGTACTACTGCTATACTACTACTACTGTACTGCTACTGTACTACTACTGTACTACTACTATAGTACTACTACTGTACGACTACCATACTACTACTGTACTACTTCTGTACTACTACCATACTACTACTACTACTGTACTACTACGGTACTCCTACTACTATACTACTACTGTACTACTACCACTGTACTACTACTGTACTACTACTGCACTACTACTATACTACTACTATACTCCTACTGTACTACTACTGTACTACTGCTATACTACTACTACTGTACTACTACTGTACTACTACTGTACTGCTACTGTACTACTGCTGTACTACTACTGTACTACTGCTATACTACTACTACTGTAATACTACTGTACTACTACTGTATAACTGTACTACTACTGTACTACTACTGCTATACTACTACTGCTGTACTACTACTGTACTACTGCTATACTACTACTGTACTACTGCTATACTACTACTACTGTAATACTACTGTACTACTACTGTATAACTGTACTACTACTGTACTACTACTGCTATACTACTACTGCTGTACTACTACTGTACTACTGCTATACTACTACTGTACTACTGCTATACTACTACTATACTACTACTGTACTACGACACAGCAACTTTGGCAGAATTGATACAGAAACAGAAAAGTTACAGACAAATACAAATAAAAAAATGCAGTTAAATCAAGAGAAAAATCAATATAAAGAAAAGTGTAAAAAACTAAAAGACCAGACGAGGAAAGGGGCGTGTCGACGCCTCGACTCCATCCATACAACGACACCACAACTAGCTTGCGTAGTGCACCGTTAGCCACGCTGCAGCTCCACCCACCGCCCCGTCCCTTCGTGTCCCTGCAGAAGGCTACGCAGACTCCAACAGCGGCGAGTCGGACTCGGACCTGTCGGACGTCCCGGAGCTGGACTCGGACATCGAGCAGGAGGCTCAGACCAGCTATGAGCGCCAGGTCAGCAAAACGTCTCCACCCCCAGACCGCCGGGCTCAGTGTCTGTCTGTCTGTCTGTCTCTCTCTCTCTCTCTCTCTCTCTCTCTGCCTCACTTTATCTCTCCAGTCACACACGTCCGTCTCTGCAGGTGTACAAGGAAGACCTGCCGCAGCTCAGGAGGAAGCTGATTGGTTCCCTGAAGAGGCAGAAGGCTCCGGAGGAGGGGCTTCGCCTTCAGTTCGTTCACGGGTACAAACACAATGAAACCACAACAAGATTGTTTTAATTCGATCACAACACGGATCCTCAAACTCTCCAGATTTGAACATATTAAAACAGCATTTAGTTTTGGTATTTGACGTCCTCGGATGACGTGAGCGTTACCATGGTGATTTCTCCCCCCCCGTCTCAGGTACCGGGGCTTCGACTGTCGCAACAACCTGTTCTACAGTCAGACGGGCGAGGTGGTGTACCACGTGGCGGCGGTGGCCGTGATCTACAACCGGCTGCAGCACAGCCAGAGGTTTTACCTCGGCCACGACGACGACATCCTGAGCCTCGCCGTCCACCCGCTCAAAGACTACGTGGCCTCCGCTCAGGTACGGTCGGCGCTGAACGGCGTTTGGTCGTCTTTGGATGCTTCTGATCGGTCGCCTGTGTCCCTACCCCCCCCCTTCAGGTGGGCCGAGACCCGGCCATCCACGTGTGGGACATCCAGACCTTGAAGTGTTTGTCTCTGCTCAAAGGACACCACAGCCGAGGAGTGTGCGCTCTGGACTTCACCGGTACGCCCTGCACCGTTCGCCATACATCACCACGACGGTGTTTTTCCGTCGTTGTATCTTGTGTTTCTTTGGTTTGGTTTCATCTTCGAATTACATTTTTTTTCTGTCCTTGAATCCTTAAACCGCGTGTCTGTTTGTCAGCGGATGGGAAGAGTTTAGTCTCTGTGGGAATCGATGAATTTCACTCGATCGTCATCTGGGACTGGAAGAAAGGAGAGAGACTGGCCAAGGCCAAGTACGCACACACACACACACACACACACACACACACACACACGATATTTCCTACTATCATGATTCAGCCAGTGTAACGTTGTTCCGTCCCACAGAGGACACAAAGATAAAATCTTCGTGGTGAAGAGTAACCCTTTCAGGATGGACAAACTGGTGACTGTGGGCATGAAGCACATCAAGTTCTGGCAACATTCAGGTACGGTCAACCTCCACGGTGGTGTCCACAACGCACCCGAGACGTGTGCGAAACGAGGCACGAAGGAAACCCGTAACTCTTGTCCGACCTCCGCAGGAGGTGGCCTGACGTTCAAACGGGGGATTTTCGGGAACCTGGGGAAGCAGGAGACGATGATGTCGGCGTGTTACGGACGCTCGGAGGACCTGGTGTTCTCCGGGGCGACCAACGGAGACGTCTACATCTGGAGGGACACCACGCTCATCAAGACCGTCAAAGCCCACGACGGCCCCGTGTTCGCCATGTGCTCGCTGGACAAGGTGCCGCTGGACGCTGCCGTCGCTCAGTCACTCGTCCTCCAACCGTCCCTTCTGTTCTCCTTTCGCTCATTCTCTCTCCACGGTGAGACCCAAGACACCGTCGATGAAATGGGTTGAAAGTGGCTTTGTTTCCTCCCAGGGTTTTGTGACGGGCGGCAAGGACGGCATCGTGGAGCTGTGGGACGACATGTTTGAGAGGTGTCTGAAAACGTACGCCATCAAAAGAGCTGGACTGTCGCCGTCGTCTAAAGGTCTCGGAGTTCAGTATCTCTCTGCCTCTGCTCTCATCTTTCTATTTCCACCGTCCTCTGTCTCTTCTCTATCTCTTAGTCTATCTTCATCTTTCTCGTCGACCTTTTGTTTGTTTTCCACCTCCTGTCTTTGTCTCCGTCTGACCTGCCGTCTGGTCTTCAGGCCTCCTGCTGGAGGACAACCCGTCCATCAGAGCAATCACCCTGGGCCTCGGTCGCATCCTGCTGGGAACTAAGAACGGAGAGATTCTGGAGATCGATAAGAGTGGAGCCATGACGCTGCTGGTTCAGGTCAGTCTTCACACCTCTTGTTGTTCTCCGTCCTGTCAACACAGTTGATTCTGATTGGCTGAAAGTTTGTCTGTGTGTGTGTGTGTGTCCAGGGACACATGGAGGGGGAGGTGTGGGGGCTGGCGGCTCATCCCCTGCTTCCCATTTGCGCCACCGTGAGCGACGACAAAACTCTGAGGATCTGGGAGCTCTCAGCCAATCACCGCATGGTCGCCGTCCGAAAGCTGAAGAAAGGTAACCGCGGCAACCACACCGCCTGTGTCTTTTGTGTTACCACCCGCGTTTCACACGTTCCCCCCTCACCTGCCCGTCTCGCGTTTCACCCGCTTCTCGCCCGTGGTCCACAGGTGAGTCACCCTCGTGTTTCCTGTCTGTCTCTTGTGTGTCGCCTTGGTTTCGCAGGTGGGTCACCTCTGTGTCGCCTCCTCGTCACCGGTGTTTCATCACCTGTGTGTCTCCTGCCAGGTGGGCGGTGCTGCGCCTTCTCTCCGGACGGCAAGGCTCTGGCGGTCGGCCTGAACGACGGCAGCTTCCTGGTGGTGAACGCCGACACGCTGGAGGACATGGTGACCTTCCACCACCGCAGAGAGCTCATCTCAGACATCCGATTCTCTCAGGGTGCGTGAAGCCACACGAAGGTGGGAAACCAGTCGAAGGGTTGTACAGGAGTGGGCTGTGTGTTTTCAGATGCCGGGAAGTACCTGGCGGTGGCGTCTCACGACTCGTTCGTGGACATCTACAACGTCCTGACCAGTAAGAGGGTGGGCATCTGTAAAGGAGCCGGCAGCTTCGTCACCCACATCGACTGGGACTCCAGAGGTGAAGTCGTCGTCCCGGCACCGATCGGTACGCCCTGTCTGTGACTCTCTGTGTCTACATCGCTGTGTTTGGACTGATCCTGCAGGTAAACTGCTGCAGGTGAACACCGGAGCCAAAGAGCAGCTTTTCTTCGAGGCCCCCCGAGGACGCAGACAAAACATCAGTGTTGCCGAGGTGCGAAACGTCCCGCCGTCCTCTGGTTCGGGGTGTCTGTCGTGAACCTGTTCAGGCTCTTCAGGGTGTTCCCTGTGTTCAGCTGGAGAAGCTGGATTGGGCCAGCTGGACGTCCGTCCTGGGTCCGACCTGCGAGGGAATATGGCCGACGCTCAGCTTCGTCAACGCGGCGTCGCTCACGAAAGACGGGAAACTGCTCGCCTCCGGAGACGACTTCGGCTTCCTCAAGCTGTTCAGCTTCCCGTCGAGGGTGAGACTCGAAAAACGAAACGTGTCGGGGTTCATCTCGCCGTCGCAATCTCCTCTCCTCACGTCACCCAATGACCTTTGACCGCAGGGCCAGTTCGCCAAGTTCAAGAAGTACGTGGGACACAGCACGAACGTGACCAACGTCCGCTGGTCCAACGACGACTCCGTCCTGCTGTCGGTGGGCGGAGCCGACACGGCGCTCATGATCTGGACCAGAGAGCCGCCGGGTCACAAAGAGAACAAAGCCGTGGACAGCGAGGAGTCCGACGACGACACGGAGGAGGACGGAGGTAACGGGGCTTAAGAGGTCGGAGGTCAAAGCTCAGAGGTTCAGGGGGAAGGGAACAGAGACAGGAGACGGATACAGAGAGCAACTTCGACTTGCTTGCAGACGTGAAGGAGGAGGTTGCACGTTGTACGAGAGTTCTGGCTTCCCGGTGAAGGAGTCTTTGTGTTTTCAGGGTACGACAGTGACGTCGCGCGGGAGAAAGCTGTGGACTACGTCACCAAGATCTATTCAGCCAGCATCAGGAACATGACGGGGACCAAACCTCACCTGCAACACAAAGAGGTTCCTGTGGACGAGAGGTACCTGACTGCTCTCCTGTGTCATCAGCACCACACAGACCGCTCTCTCATTGGATCGGTCGGCCGATTCAGGAGGCCTCCGCTTCCTCCCTGCTCTCTGACCGCGGAGCAGCGAGGCCTAAGAGTCCCAATAAGAACCACTGAGGATGAGGAGCGGCGGTGTTGATGACAAAGCTAATAGTAGCCGTCTGTAACTCCCCTTGACACTGTGACGGTCGTCCTCACCTTTAGGCCTCCGGTGAGCCGTGCGGCACCGCTGCCAGACAAACTGCTGAGAAACAACCTGAGCAAGAAGAAGAAGGCGGTGGAGGTCAGTGTGACGTGTGTGTGTGTGTTCAGTCACTTCAGTGTGTTTAGTTGAATGCGAGTCGAATCTGCTCAGCAAATGAAGGCGTGTGTGTGTTGAACCCCTGTGTTGGGGCGTTCGACTGGTCTCTGACTCCCTCTCCCTCTCTCTCTCTCTCCGACAGGAGCTCCTGTTGGAGCACGTGTTCGGCTACCGAGGCTTCGACTGCCGCAACAACTTGCATTACCTGAACGACGGCGCCGACATCGTCTTCCACACCGCCTCCGCTGTGATCATCCAGAACCTGTCGGCCGGTCAGCGGAGCCCCTTTGTGGTTTCAGCCTGGCTCTGAAAACTCTACATTCTCTAACTCTGCATTCGGGCTCGCTGTCCTTCTCTCCCGCAGGGACTCAGAGCTTCTATCTCGAGCACACCGACGACATCCTGTGTCTGACTGTCAACCAGCATCCCAAGTATCAGAACGTCATCGCCAGCGGGCAGATCGGTGAGGGCCACCGGAGAACTTCTGTATTTCCCTAACCTGGGAAATGCTTTTCTTTTGATGCCTCCTGATTTCGTGCCGGTAACGACGTTCATGCTGCGGTTAACTTTGCCCTGTAAGAGATAAAAGTGCTCCGAGGCTAACAGCTGGTCGGTGCAGGTCTGAGGTGGACCGGTGCTCCTCAGACGTCTCTCAGTCTCTCTGCTCTGATGTTTTCATGCATGAGCTGCAGCTTTTGGTCCATCGCACTTCTTTTGTTTTTGCTTTTTGTTTTTGTTTTTTTCCCACGCTGCTTCTCGCCATCGTCACGCGTCATCACAGGTGATGTCTCCGACCTACCAGGTACGTCTGCTCCACCCACCCCCCCCCCCCCCCCCCCCCCCCCCCCCCACACACACACACACACACACACATCTCCCTCTCATTGGCTTTCATACATCTGACCGCATGTGTGTTTGCACGTATGTGTGTGTGTGTGTGTGTGTGTGTGTGTGTGTGTGTGTGTGTGTGTGTGTGTGTGCGTGTGTGTGTGTAGAGGCCGAGATGTCTGGTGAGTATCTGGTTCAGGTTTTGTGTGAGTCTGTAGTCTGCGTCACGTCTGTGCAGGACTCTTCTTATTCTCATCAGTCCCACAAAACGAGCTGTAGAAGGACGCACCTCCACCTACGAGTTAGTCCATTCAGCCACTTTCAAGGCCACAGCTGTGGTCGTCATGGTAACGGTGAAGCTGTGCGTCGCGTGTGAAAGCTCTCGGAAGAGAGGCGAAGGGTCTGATCGTGTCTCTCTCGAGTGAACAGCCGCTTCAGAACAGTAATAAAACAGTGTGAACACAATAGACATACAAATAACTGAATGAACACCTGCAGTCTTTTCAATAATTAAAACATTTTTTTTTTTTTTTTTAAACCTTAAATATAAAAAGTGATTTAATGGTTTCACTGTTTGTCTGTTGGGTGTTTTGTTGAAGCCAGAGGGGGAAATGGGGGAGAACCGCTATTAAAAAGGACCTCTCAGTCCCCAGACACAGCCTGTCATCTGTCGTCCCGCCACTAGAGGTCTCTGTAAACACCTGGTTCCAGTAGGTGGCGCTGGCCTTTGACCTTGGGACTGATGGGGCCTGCGGTCACATTTAGTTGGTGTTGAAACGTCTCAAGTCCTTAAAACATTTCAGAGCGATTTTATTTCCTCAAACAGAGAACGGCAACGCAGAGACTGACAGCTCCCGATCCGACACAGGCAAGTTAGCTGGTAGCTAATTTCGTCCTGTGAGAGGGCTAGTTAGCGTGTAGCAGGTGTTTCTCTGACCCCCCACCCCCCCGGTGAGTCTACTCATCACCCCCCCCCCCCCCCCCCCCACCACCATCCTTATCTCCTTTTAACATCTCCACACTTGTTGCATTTTCACATGGTCTCATTGGTCCAAAAACATTATATTCAAAGTTTATTGCCTCAAATCCAGCTTTTCCTTGATTCTCCTCCATTTGACTATTGGATCATATGAGCTGCATTCAGAATCTGCTGTGTCTGTGTTGGCTGGACTGGCTCCGGGGTTCCATTGAACTGGCAGTTCCTCTATCCGGTTGTTCCTCTCATAATTCAGGTTTTTGTACATTCACAATGGTAGAAATGATAAAAGCACAATTCAGTACCCTTAAAAACATATGGCCCTTTCCACCCCAGTCCCTTGTAGCCTGCGAATATACCCAGATAGCAATCAAGGTTTCTGCATCCGGTGTGCAAAGACGCTAAGAGATTTTGAACTATCTTCAGGTTCTTTGGTTCCCCATGTTGCCTGAATCCCTGAAGTGCAAGTTTCTGAGGATCATTTGGACTTTCTTTCCTTGTTTTCTTGCCTCCTCGTCTGCTTGGTCCTGTGGTGGAGGAGGTCTCTCTGGTCCTCTGCTCCCTCAGTCCTCGGGTCTCTGGCTCTTGAGTTGTTGCAGTATCTATTGTTTCTGACCTCTGCTCTCAGGCCTGGCCCCGTCCATCCACGTGTGGGACGCCATGACCAAGCAGACCCTGTCCATCCTGCGCTGCTCCCACGCCAAAGGCGTCGGCTACGTCAACTTCAGTGCCACGGGGAAGCTGCTGCTGTCGGTGGGGGTGGAGCCGGAACACACCATCACTGTGTGGAGGTGGCAGGAAGGTACAAGCACCGAGACTCGCACAGGCACTTGTGTTCAAGCACAGCCCGGCTGACCTCTGACCTCTCACCAGGCACCAGAGTGACCAGTAAAGGCGGCCACGCCGAGCGGATCCTAGTGGTGGAGTTCAGGCCGGACTCTGACACTCAGTTTGTGTCCGTGGGGGTCAAGCACATCAAGTTCTGGACTCTGGTGGGGGGGTCGCTCATGTACAAGAAGGGCGTGATCGGCGCGGTGGAGGACGGCCGCATGCAGACCATGCTGTCGGTGGCGTTCGGCGCAAACAACCTGACGTTCACCGGCGCCATCAACGGAGACGTGTACGTGTGGCGGGAGCACTTCCTGCAGCGGGTGGTGGCCAAGGCCCACAGCGGGCCCGTGTTCACCATGTACACCACGCTGCGCGACGGGCTGATCGTCACCGGAGGGAAGGAACGACCGTAAGTCTGTTTGTGTGTGCGTGTGTGTGTGTGTGTGTGTGTGTGTGTGTGTGTGTGTGTGTGTACTGTCTGTGTGTGTTACGTTGTGTGTGTTTTGCAGGACCAAAGAGGGCGGTGCAGTGAAGCTGTGGGATCAGGAGATGAAGCGTTGCAGAGCCTTTCAGCTGGAGACGGGTCAGCAGGTGGAGAACGTCCGATCTGTCTGCAGAGGAAAAGTAAGTACTCCACCACCAGGAAGGGTAGAGCGTGTTCACTACCCCCCCCCCCCCCCCTTTCGATTCGGACCGGAGCGTCTTCAGAGAGAAAGTGTTTCGTTTGGGCGACGAGAACACGAACTCTGAACCGGAGCTAACAAGAGATCTCTGCTCCCCTTGAAGTCTTACTTCGTTTACAAAACGATCTTTCTTGCCGGCGAGGTGAGCGGACAGAGGGAGAGGATGCTACGTAGTGCGCAATGCATTTTGGTTAGTAAAGAACCAAAGCTCACCGTGTGAATCAGAAGAAGCGGACGCAGAAAGAAAAAGTTGGAAAATATCTGGGAGTTGTGAGGAAAAAGTAGTGAGAAAGGCGTTAATTGATATTGCGGTTGTTTGTGGCTACCCATTAGCCAACGGGCTAACTAGCCTAGCCACCACTGGCTAAAGCGTCGGGACTTACGCTTTCGGTCCGGACCAATCAGTGAGTCCTGTTTCTTCTTCACTTCCTCTCTGGCCGGTGTTTGTTTCAGGCCACAGCGCCCACCAAACCAGCAGTTGTTGTAATTGTGTGACATTTTCCCGGCGGTTTGATCCGGCCTGTGAAGTGAATGTGAACGCCACCTGAACCAAATGACGGGCTGAAAATTCACACAAACACACACTCTGACCCCTGTGGTTGTCCAGGGGAAGATCCTGGTGGGGACGAAGGACGGGGAGATCATCGAGGTCGGGGAGAAGAACGCCGCCTCCAACACGATGATCAACGGTCACACCCAGGGAGGGATCTGGGGTTTGGCCACGCACCCCGTCAAGGACGTTTTCATCTCGGCCAGCGACGACGGCACCATCCGGATCTGGGACCTGGCTGATAAGGTACCAGACTCTGCAGGTAGGGGGCGCTCTGCAGCCTGCACCGGGCGCAACATGTTCCTCTGATCCTCCTTTGTGTGTCAGAAACTCCTGAACAAGGTGAGTCTGGGTCACCCCGCCAAGTGCACCTGCTACAGTCCCAACGGGGAGATGGTCTCCATCGGCATGGAGAACGGCGAGTTCATCGTCCTGCTGGTCAACTCGCTGACCGTGTGGGGCAAGAAGAGGGACCGCAGCGTGGCCATCCAGGACATCCGGTACGACCTCGCTCCATCCAGTCTCTGCCGCTCCTCCTCCCGAGAGCTTTCAGGAACTTCTGTTCTGCTGCAGGTTCAGTCCAGACAACCGCTTTTTGGCGGTGGGCTCGGTGGACAGCGCGGTGGATTTCTACGACCTGACTCTCGGCCCGTCGCTCAATCGGATCGGTTACTGTAAAGACATTCCGGGCGCCGTCATCCAGATGGACTTCTCCGCCGACGGCACATACATCCAGGTCGGGAAGAGGAACGGCGCAGTGCTGCGAGGACCACGGAGGTCAACTTTAACGCCTCCCTCTCGGTTCTTCGGTTCTCAGGTGGCCAGCAGCAGCTACGCCCGGCAGGTCCACGAAGTTCCTTCGGGGAAGATCATCACGGAGCCGCTCGTCACCGACAGGATCACTTGGGCCACCTGGACCAGGTGAAGCCGAGAACCTTAATTCTGAGTAAACAGGTTAAAATCTTATGGAACTGACAGGAAATCCGTTAAGTTGAGGGAGCAGAGCAGATGGCAGGACGACTTCCTGTCCGATTCTTCACGTCACTGATGTCGTCATGTCTGGTTCCTGCAGCATTCTGGGAGACGAAGTCCTCGGCATTTGGCCCCGTAACGCCGAGAAGGCCGACGTGAACTGCGCCTGCGTTTCTCACGCCGGCCTGAACCTGGTGACCGGCGACGACTTCGGCCTCATCAAACTCTTCGACTTCCCGACCACAGAGAAGTTTGTGAGTGACCCCCCCTCCGTCTCGCCGACCGTCTGGCGTCCCCGACGCCGACTCGCACTTCACCGCCCTCCCTCTGCTCTCTCTCTCTCTCTCTCTCTCTCTCTCTCTCCAGGCCAAACACAAGCGTTACTTCGGCCACTCTGCCCACGTCACCAACGTACGCTTCTCCTGTGACGACAAATACGTGGTGAGCGCCGGCGGCAGCGACTGCAGGTGAGACTCGAACCCTCCCCCGCGACCTTCCACGTGCTTTGAGGATCATTTGGAGGGAAATTTGCCACCTTATCCTGAGGTCGGGGAAACCCTTACCCTTTTTTTGTTGCCAAAATCGAGTTTATTCCAAGTTGCAGGTCCAGATCTGAAGGCTGAAGCTTTATTGTTGTATATTATAATCTGTATTTAACTCTTGTTTTTGTGTTTTTTTTTCAGCTTGTTTGTGTGGAAATGTCAGTGAGGACTCGTCCCTCTCCTGCTGACAGACCTCCTCCTCCTCCTCCTCCTGCTCCTCCTCCTGGGAATCAAACCCGTGACTCTTGTCCATTTAGAAGCGTTAAATGGAAATAGTGTATGTTGTGGTGCAGTGGGTCCGTGTGGTAGGAAGTTGGGTTTTTTTTTACACACACACTGGTGGTTATCAAACCATGGTGCTACAACCAGTGAGGGCTTCACTATGTGTGTGTGTAGATCAGTGGTGTGTGTGTGTGGATCGGTGGTGTGTGTGTGGGTGTAGATCAGTGATGTGTGTGTAGTTGTGTTGAAACCTGGAAAAAAGTAGAAAAGCTGTTGAATAAAATGCATTTTACATCTACATGGTGGTGCCGAGTCGTTTCTCTTATGCACGTCGTTTTTCTTGAAGATACGATGAGGTGATAAATGAAAGTCTTTCGGGTCACACTGATGAGAGAAAAGCTATGAAATGTGTCGAAAGGCCTTATTAATTAATCTATACATAAATATGCATCTAAACAGAAATATAATTTGAATATGAGACAATTCCTACACTTTTTTTTTTACGAGTGTTTGATGACATCGAGAAGGATGTGAGGCAGCCCAGACAATATTAAAATATGAAGCCTTATTAATGTATATTAAACTGCAATGACTCCCACTGCAGAGGTCCTTCACCCTAAATGTGTGACTATGACCAGCACTGCCTCCAGTGACACACAAGCATGGACAATTCACACTCTGCACTGTCAACTATTGTAAGAATGTCAATAATGTCGGTCAATATTTATTTAGAATTTTATTAGTTGTTGTTTTTACATATTTATTGTTCACATTGTTTCATTCTACTAGAGATTACAAACATTCCTATTTTGCAGCTCTTATCGATTTTTTCCCCGCTGTTTTTAAGTGTCATAATGTCGCTTCTATCTTATATTGTTGCTTTTAGGACTTTATGAATGTAAAGTACAATTCAAATTTCAAATAAAGTGTGTTATTGGTATTGTCTATATTTTTTTTTACTGTAGACTAGATGTTTAGAGTTTCCCTATTGTGTTTCAGATGAAGGAATCTAATCAACATTTTTTTTACGGAATATATTTATTCACATGTGAAACGATACTTTTGATTTATTGATCAGCAGCTCCTGAAACACACAGGATCAAGTTGTGTAATAAGGTGCTGCCTGGCGGAGGCGCTTCCCCTCCGCGCCGGCAGGGGTCGCTGTGCGTGTCCTCTGCGGGTCGTGCGGCTTCTGTCATGGCGGCTCCCTGTGCTCGGCGGACGTACAGATGATCAACAAGCTGCTGAGATGATGGACGTCTGAGCCCCACGAACCCCACGAACGTGTGACTTCAGGTAGAAGCGCTTTGTACGCGACGAGCGCGCGCTCCGTTTCCACGTTCACCCGCTCATTTCTCGTGCTTTTTCATGGACTCGGCAGAACATGGACAGTTCGCGTCCTCAGTAAATCCGGTCACAGTCCCGAACATCCGGGTTGTGATCCGGTGTGCGGAGACCGCGTTGTCTGAACGTCATCATTTTGACCGCAGAGCTGACCGGAAGTAAGTGGGGCTTCACCTGCGAGGCATGAACGTGATGTCATCAGTAGCGAAGGGGGCGTGGAGGCTGGTCCTGACCCCGTCGCTCTTCTCGGTGGCCCGGAGCCCCGCCCCCCGGCTCACCTGTCGGCAGGTGCGACCCTTCACGTCCAAAAAGGTGAGGGGGCACTTTAGAAGACGGGAAGCGCGTTTCCCGCCGGGGACAAACGCTTGTATATTCATGGCAGGAGGTGTTTCTGCAGGTCAAAGGTCACAAGAGGGATCACGTCAAGACGGAGAAACGAAAGATAGAGAAACAGGAAGTGGAGATCATGCAGAGGATGACGGTGGCGGCGCTGGCGGACGCCATGAACAAAGATTTTGGTGAGACGCCGGCCTGTTGATTTGACAAACTTTTGTTTTGTGTTTTTTGACGTGTTAAGTGTGTGTGTGTGTGTGTGTGTGTGTGTGTGTGTGTGTGTGTGTGTGTGTCAGACCACGTGGTGGAGGCTCTGCTGAACACCACCATGGACGTGGACGCCCTGGAGCCGCACAGCGTTCTGGAGGAGAAGTGGATCAAGGAGGTCGTCACTCGGTCGGGGATGAAGTTCCGGTGGGCCAACCTGAGCGAGAGCCGAGAGAAGCCCAACAGGGACGTCCAGCGCAGGTGAGGTCACGCTGAGGTCACAGGCCCAACGCCCAATCACAGCTCCGGACATCGGGGGTGGGGGTGGGGCGGGGGGATCAACTCGCATTCCAATCAGACGATACCAGAAAGCAGCCGATCACAACGCGGTGACTTCTCTGAGTCCTTCTCTGACCTTTGACCTGTGAACCCCCTGCCAGACCGCCGGCAGACCCGGCGCTCCTGGTGAGCCGACCTCCGGTGGTCACCATCATGGGCCACGTGGACCACGGCAAGACCACGCTGCTGGACAGCCTGAGGAAGAGCCAGATCGTAGCGACGGAGGCCGGCGGCATCACGCAGCACATCGGAGCCTTCCTGGGTGAGTCGGCGTAAAGTACTGGAGAGTAACTACAGCAGTGTTTTTCAACCCTTTTTGAGCCATGGCACACTTTTGTCTTTAGAAAAATGTGGAGGCACACCACCACCACCCGAAAATGTTAACATGTGAAACTCTGTAGCCTCTATTAACAATATAAAGTCGTTCTCATCAAAGTTCTATCAACAGGAATCAAGTAAATACAGAAAAAAAGTATTTCCAATTTCTTTTTTTTATTGTAACTCCCTCAGTGTGAAACCTGGACCTGATGGATGAAGAGCTGAGATCCTGGTTCACATTCTTCCTTTTCAAAAACTTCTCCATCACTGTCACTGACACAGTACTTTGATACAAGATGGTAGCAGGAGGTGGAGATGAACCACACTGACGTCTGTCACTTTACATTTCACCGGCAAAGTTCTGTGCTGCCATCTAGTGGCGAAGAGTATTTATACATGATTACTCTGCAACACACTGTCGGCTGTGAGAGCAAATGTTTTTTTTAGAAAAAAATGTGAAATTGGATAATTTCCCACGGCTCACCTGACTAGATCTCGCGGAAACACCAGTGTGCCGCGGAGCAGTGGTTGAAAAACACTGAACTAGAGTATCGTAATGTCACCGTGACCCGCTCTGATATTAGTTACTATTGCGAAAATAATACTTCTGTAAAAAAAACAAAAAACGTTTGTCGCTTCACTCGGTTTTCTTCCCGCTCCAGTCCAGCTTCCCGCCGGTGAGAAGATCACCTTCCTGGACACGCCCGGCCACGCCGCCTTCTCCTCCATGAGGGCCCGCGGGGCCAATTCCACCGACATCGTCATCCTGGTGGTGGCGGCGGACGACGGCGTCATGAACCAGACGGTGGAGTCCATCCAGCACGCCAAGAGAGCCGCAGGTACCAAACCCCAACGGCTTCGGGCCTCCGACTGCCGACACGAAGGGAAAGTTTCTCTTTCTGATGTTTCTCCTGGTGACGTGAGGCTGCGTCGCTCAATACTGACTCCTGCTGGAGCCTGAGCATCACTGCGGGCAACATCGTTAAGAGGCTCAACTGACACTGATTCAATGACGTCGTACAGGGGTGTCAAACATTTTTATTTTTTTTAAGTAAAAATATGAAAACCGACAGAGGTTGATCTAAAAAACACTAGATGGGCAAAAATGACATTGATCAGAATTTGACCCCCGACATTAATGCGTCTGTGGAGGTCACATAACTCAACACCTTTCACAATAAAACAATGAGTCTAATTTATGTGAAGTGATACTTTAGACACGTAAACTCAAAACAATTTCCAGATGATGACAAATTGTTTTAATCCTGAATAAAAATATGATATCCAGATACAGATATTTTGCAAATATAATAATATCTGATTAACTTTAATATGTATATTTCAGAATAGACTGGAAAATTCTTGCAGTTTCAAAAGGATCAAAAGAAGGAAAGACTTTGACATTTGTCCATATCTGCAGTTTAACATGTTCTGTTTGACTTGTTCGGCCCTCCAGAGGTCAGACTAGGTTGGATGTGGCTCCTCAACTAAAATGAGTTTGACACCCCTGACGTAGTATATACAATATTATTTAAGTTATAGCGATTTATATTCTATTATTGTATATATTTATCTAAGATCAAAATATCTTTGATATACTCAAAACATGCAGTCATAAAATAATGTGTCCTAATGTTAAAATCAAAGGGAAACTTGTTAATAGGATGTTTTTGTTTTATGTACTTGTCTTTGGGACATTTTTTAAATACATGAATCAAAAGTTTTACACTCTGGTGCACGATATTGAATTAACATAATTTCACCTTTGAGCAAAAGTGTTTGTGTTATTGTGGTAAAGTGGAGTTTTCAATGAGACGACGTTTAAATTAAATATTACATTAATTAAATACGTCATCTATTTCTCCAGACATTTTCTATATGAAGCTTTTCGGACGGCGAAACATGACGGTTCCCTGAACGCCTCACTGCTGATTGGTTATCGGTGAAACTCAGAACTTCCTGGAAGCTTGATGGTCAAAAGTTAAATAATTTAAAAAAAAGTGACCATGAGGAAGTTGTAAAACGTGTTTATTTCTAGCGTGTTTCCGTCGCCGGCTGTTGACTTCCACCTCGAGATGGACTTGTTTTATTTATAAATGCAATATAATGTTTCAGTGCCGATAATCGTGGCGGTGAACAAGTGTGACAAAGCGCAGTCCGACCCTCAGAGGGTGAAACAGGAGCTGCTGGCTCACGACGTCGTCTGCGAGGAGTTTGGCGGCGACGTCCAGGCCATCCATGTCTCGGCGCTGAAGGTCAGTGACGCTCCTCAATTCAAACTGCGACGACGTCCGCTGTCGCGTCTGACGGCTTCGCTGCGGTTGCCAGGGCGATAACTTGCTGGCTCTGGCGGAGGCCACCGTCGCCTTGGCGGAGGTCTTGGAGCTGAAGGCGGAGCCGAGCGGCCCGGCGGAGGGACTCATCATTGAGAGCCGGTCGGACAAAGGCAAAGGGTGAGTCGACATGGCGGCGAGACGCCCCTCACCCCCCCCCCCCCCCCCCCCCCCCACCCCTAATGACGTCACTGTCTTCTCAGCCCTGTGACCACGGCCATCGTCCAGCGGGGGGCGCTGAAGCGTGGCTGCGTGCTTGTGGCGGGGAAGGTTTGGGCCAAGGTTCGCTTCCTGTTCGACGAAAACGGGAAGGAGGTGAAGGAGGCGGGGCCGAGCGCCGCCGTGCAGGTGGTGGGCTGGAAGGAGCTGCCGGCCGCCGGGGAGGCCATCATCGAGGTGGAGTCGGAGGTAAAGAAACGTTTGTTTACGACGACGCCCAATCCTTCCAAAACAAAAGCCTCCCGCGTCGCCCCCGCAGCAGCGAGCCCGGGAGGTGGTGTCCTGGAGGCGCGAGCAGGCGGAGCAGCAGAAGCTGCAGGAGGAGCAGAGCGCCATCCAGCTGAAGCAGCAGCACCACCTGGAGGAGTACCGCCAGGAGCGGGCGGAGCTCACCCACCTGAGCTGGAGGCAGAGGAAGGCGGCGCTGTACCGCGCCAACAAGACGCAGTTCTCCTGCCGGCCCAGCGAGAGGCAGCAGAGCGACGAGGCCAGCCTGCCGCTCGTCATCAAAGGTACCGCGCTCTGCCAGAACCCCGGGAGTACACACGACTACACCCTGGCAACAGCCTGTTAACACCCCGGCAACACCCTAGTAATACCCTGGTAACACCCGGCAACACCCTAGTAATACCCCGTTAACACCCTGGCAACACCCCGGCAACACCCTAGTAATACCCCGTTAACACCCTGGCAACACCCTAGTAATACCCCGTTAACACCCTGGTAATACCCCGTTAACACCCTGGTAACACCTGGGCAACACCCTAGTAATACCCCATTAACACCCTAGTAACACCCCGGCAACACCCTAGTAATACCCCGTTGACACCCTGGTAACACCCCGGTAACACCCTGGCAACACCCTAGTAATACCCCGTTAACACCCTGGTAATACCCCGTTAACACCCTGGTAACACCTGGGCAACACCCTAGTAATACCCCATTAACACCCTAGTAACACCCCGGCAACACCCTAGTAATACCCCGTTGACACCCTGGTAACACCCTGGCAACACCCTAGTAATACCCCGTTGACACCCTGGTAACACCCCGGTAACACCCTGGCAACATCCTAGTAATACCCCGTTAACACCCCGGTAACACCCCGGTAACACCCTAGTAACACCCTGGTAACATGGAAATAACACCTGGAACACCCTGGTCACATTATAATAATCCTTCATTCATATTCACACAAAAATTTGAAGATCAAGTTTCTTTCTTCTGAATCATTTCTTTCATAATTTCATGAAGTTTGAAGTCAAAAACAATTTTCTGGAAACACGACATAACAAGTTTCTCCTCTGTTTCACGTCGACTCATAAAAATGACTCCGGAGGTCAAAAAAGGGAGAAAAAAAAGTTGCAGTGATGTGAAGTTTTTTTCAAAGTTTTATTCAAAAACTTCTACTTGCGGATCAGTGTATGTGTGTTGACCTTTGACCCTCAGGGGACGTGGACGGCTCCGTAGAGACGCTCCTCAATATCCTGGACAGTTACGACGCGCTGCAGCAGTGCGACCTGCAGGTCGTCCACTTCGGCGTCGGAGACATCTCCGAGAACGACGTCAACATGGCCGCCACCTTCGGAGGTGAGGCGCCGCGCGCAGGTCGGAGGCCGACCTGTCGCCGCCAAGCACCCCCCCCCCCCCCCCTCCTGAATTCCTCTTTTAAACCCTCAGGATCCATCTACGGCTTCAACGTGGCGGCGAGCCGGGCGCTCCAGCAGCAGGCGGCGCGGCGCGGCGTCCCGCTGCACCTCCACAACGTCATCTACAAGCTGGTCGACCAGCTGAAGGACGACATCGGCGCCCGGCTGCCGCCGATCGTGCGCCACAACGTGGTGGGCGAGGCGGGCGTGCTCGCCGTCTTCGACGTGTCCGTGGGTAAGAAGAAGGTCGTCGTCGCCGGCTGCCGCGTCCAGAGCGGTCAGCTGGACCGGAAGCTCCGCTTCAGGCTGACGCGCGGCCAGGAGGTGCTGTGGGAGGGTGAGTGTGTGTCTCTGCGTCTGTCCTTCTGGACTTGTGGGGACAAACGTGGCGACTCGGCATTAAGGACGCTCGGCTAAAGTTGCCCGACAGGAATCCACACGGGGGGAAACTGTCGGAGCCTTTTAGTTGTAGACGTTCGTCGGCCCGTCCACCATCTTTACCGTCACGGAATCTCCCGACGCCGTCGTGTCACAAGATCCCGCTTGTGAACATCGATGAGCAAGTGGGAAACTGATGAACCGGCAGTTTCACAACGTTCCAAGTCTTTTCTCGTGGCTCGAAGACTCTTTGAGAAATCTGGATTTTTATTTGGGCTGAATCGGTCAAGTCGTCCCAGAATCCCTTGCGGCAGGTAATTTAGCGAAACATAAACAAGATCGATGGCTGTCAAATTCTGGTTCGTTTGTAAACAAACTGCAGGTTTTGAAATTTGTGAAACTGAGTGGTGAAGGTCTTATTTTCATGTATTGGGTTTATTCTCTGATCAGGTGGATTTTAAAGATCGTTTCTGATGGAATAACTTTAAAGGTCAAAGGTCATTTGAGAACATGACCTCATCAATTTGACTCAGTCTGCAGATGAAGTGTTTGTCCCCACAAGTCACGGAGCCCAGTATTGTTCTCCCGACTCTTCCTCTGATAGTTGGTTGTTTACATGTTTTTGTTGTTGTTTAGGGTCGCTGGTGGCGCTGAAGCACCACAAAAACGAGGTGCAGACGGTGCGTTCGGGGATGGAGTGCGGACTGTCCCTGGACGGCGAGGTGGAGTTCAGCGTCGGCGACGTCATCGTGTGTTTCGAAGAGCAGGAAGTGCCGCAGGTCACCGCCTGGGACCCCGGATTCTGAGGTCCCATCATGCATTGCAGTGGAATGAGCTCAGCGAGAGAGACGGGATCGTTTCAGGCGTTTATTCAAAAAGAACAGAAAAGGGAAAGAAAAAAAAATCACGGTGCGAGGGGCTGTGCTCCAATTGGACAAAAGCAGAGGGGGCGGAGCTCACTTCCTGTGGCTCTTGGTGGGTTTGGCGAGCAGCGCCGGGTCGATCTGCTCTGGACTCAACCCTCTGACGGCGAGCAGCCGTGCGGCGCGCTCCGACAGCGTGCCGCCGCATTTCAGTCCTCGGGACATGAGCGCCTCCTTCAGGGCGTCCATACCCAGAGCCTCCAGCTCCTCCACGGACGTCGCTGACGATGGCGAGGCCGGGCGCTGCAACAGGAAGCGACACATTATTTATCTGTAATGTACAAATAAAACCGAATCTGATCACAACAACCAGACTCCTGATTTTGTGACGATGAGCTGAAAACGAGACGTTGAGGCTGGAGGACCTTCTGACTCGGACTCCCGGGACGTGGGTCCTCTGAGGGTCTGGTCTGTGCGGGTCCGGGGATCTGGACTGTGCTGGTCTCGGGGGTCTGGACTGTGCTGGTCTCCGGGGTCTGGACTGTGCTGGTCTCCGGGGTCTGGTCTGTGCTGGTCTCGGGGGTCTGAACTGTGCTGGTCTCGGGGGTCTGGTCTGTGCTGGTCTCGGGGGTCTGGTCTGTGCTGGTCTCGGGGGTCTGGTCTGTGCTGGTCTCCGGGGTCTGGTCTGTGCTGGCCTCGGGGGGTTCGGCGGGGGAGGGGCTGCAGGCAGGAAGTTTCAATCAAATTTTTATTTTATTTTATTTCATCGACATCAGCAGGAAGTTTGCTGGTTCAGCTTCTAAAGTCTACCTGCTGCTGGATTCAGGCTCCTCTCTCGGTGTCGTCATGGCAACAACACCTTCACTGCTGGATGTGGATGACTCTTCCTCCTCATCATCCTCCTCATCATCATCATCATCACCACCTTCCTCCTCAGAGGTCAACAGTTCGTCCATGCCAGTCCTGTAACCATGACAACAAGTCAGAAACAAGGACCTGAGGGGTTGCTACAGATCACGTCGTCATGGTAACCGCTCTGAGTTGCTGCCGCCGATTCTGCTTAAAGTTTAAGGAAGTGAATAAAAGAAGAAGCTGACCAGAAACATGCTGCCGCCATTTTCTCCTTCTCCTTCTTCTTCTTCTTCTTCTGTGGTGGCGGCGGCTCGCTCTGCTCGCCGCTCGGCCTCTTGGTTGCGGTGACATCACTGACCTTCACCTGCGTGCTGGAGGAAGCCTGCAGGCCTGAGAGAGGCACAGCGGAGGTCAGCAGCCCGTCACGTGACGCTGGGCGCGGCGGCAGTGGAGGCGGCGGCGGTACCTTTGAGCACGGACTCTTCCAGGCGCTCCGACAGGTCGTGGCACTGCTGCTGGTACTTGGGGTCGGCGAACATGTGTTTGGGCTCCGACAGCTTCCTCTGCAGACGCTCGGCACGCCGCTGCTCCTTCTCCGCTTCGCGCTCCGCTTGCTTCTTCAGCCAGTCCGCCATCCTGCACGCCACCGAGGTATGGTTATAGCAAGGCGGGCAAACGTGAAGGCGCACGTCGCACCACCACGAGGTCCAGTCAGGTGTGTGTGTGTAGCTGAGTAAATATTTTATATTGAATTTATTTTATTTTTTTTTAGTTTCTGAACATTCTCAAAATGACATTGTAGTATTTTCTGCCTTATGAATTGATATAAGAGACTGCATCAGTAGTATTTTGGTTAATTGGTTGTGTATAAAGTTAATTAAATAGTTCCTCTTACCTGTTGTAGTGGGGGGGGGACATGAATTGGTGACGCACGCAACACATGTGCACACGTGTTGAAGCTGCATTTGTCCGGCAGAACCGAGCAGCTTCTGAATTGGTAAGATGTGCTGAACCTCTCTCTCCTTTATTTCCAATTAATTAATGAAAAAGCCACTAAAACACAGTTTACTTTAATTTTTGTACTTGTATTTTGTATTTATAGTTGACTTTTATATCTGTTTTTATTCAAAATGTTTATGTATTGTTTGTCGAATGAGAGTTTTATTTCTTATATCTGGTCTGGAGAACCGACCAGCTCCTGAATTGGGAGAGAGAGAGAGCTTGCCGTGTTGCGTGCCGACGCTAATTGTGCCCTCTGTACTGACTGACAGGGGAAGATTAAACGTGCAGATCCTGATCCCTGTGTGGCCTCCTTCCCTGAGTGCTTCAACCAGTCTTAAGTCTGCTACATGTGTGTCAGACGCTGACGCCATGATGAAGGTTCGAACATAACGATGAGAATGAGTGAGTCTTACTCCTTCTCGTGGTTGACGTCTCGCAGCCTCCGGCCGCTCAGGTCCCGGCACGCCTCGCGGTTGGTGGTCTTCTCGATCTGAGCGCCCAGAGCTCGCAGCATCGACCCGAACCCTGAAACGGCACCATCGGGCGGTCAGCCGGGTCACGAGGAGGACAAAGGGTCAGTAGTCTCGCTTCAGTACCGACCTCCTTTTCCTCCACGGAGGCGGGCCTCCAGGTGATACACACACCCATCCTGCAGCAGCTCGTCGGAGTCCGACCGACGACCACCGCACACCACGTAGAAGTCCTGACGGCACATTCCCTGTACACACACATCAATACAGGGTGTTAAACACAAAGATAGACAAAACACACACAACAAGTGGATTCCAGAACAACTTTAAAGATTTACAGTTGAGCGCGTGCCCACATTCGCAACCCGGTTCTCAGTGTTTGTGTTTGTTAGCCTCCTTTAGCTCGCAGGCTAGCGAACGGTTCCACTCGGAAGTTATAAGTTCAACCGTTGACGAATCTCCGCAGGGTTCGACGCTCGGGTGTTGGAAGCTCACCTGGTCCTGGACGAACCGATCCAGAAGGTGTCGAACCGCCGAACCGTCCGGAAACAGGAACACTTGGGAGAAGCGGAGACTCTGTGCGCTGACGTACACCTCCATGTTGGATCCAGGGTCACACTGCGCATGCGCCGAGGTTGGAGGTCTTGTTTTTCTTCTTTTTCCATTAATTGGCGGGTTGCAAACAGCTTTTAAGTGCACACCGCCACCTACTGTACACGAGCGTGTAGCGTTGTTGCATGGTTAATGAACAAATACACAAATAAAACATGTATGTGGGTTTTTTTCAAACTAAAAATATATGTATTCTCACCGCGTTATGATGAAAATATATTTTTAACCTTTGCACGACCTCGACCTTGACCTTTAACCCAATTGTTCTCAAAGCATAGCGGAACCATCCTTGGATAAAAACAAATCATCCCTGAACATTTAATTTTGTCGGGGCAGGAGCTTTTGTGTAAAGTTGGCAAAATACGTACATACTGTACATGTAAACCAATAAATAAATACATGCGGACAAAAACACGTCCAGCTCCGTCTGGTTGAAGAAATTTGGTTCTGCTGTTCCAACGAACCAGACAAACATGGCGGCTCACACCCAAACTTTTTTCTTTTATCGCTGAGACGGTTCAGAGAAATGTGTTTCTGAAAACATTGGAGGCGAGAAATAAGTTGCAGATCAAAAGTTGAAAAGCTGCTTCGACAGCTTTGAGTGATGCGTTCAGGTGCATCACGTAGCTAAACTATATACTATAAATATTATATATAGATTGACTGAGAGGGGGCGTGGTATTGTGATTGACGGGATAGCAAAGAAAGCTGATCCCTCTCTAATTATTCTGCGCTACTTCCTTACCTTCCCCTGCAGATGGCCCCGTTGAGGCAGAGGCCATTTTAATCCGTGATACTAAGATGCTTTCAGTCTTATGAGGAACCTGAAATTTTGTTTCTTTAAATATGGGCAATAAACCTGATCTGTTAAATTAGCAATTTTCTATTGCGTTGATTGCTGCGAGTTGCCCAACAGTGAACTGTATAACTGTCTTTACCGCATCTCAGTTGAAGACAGAGTATAGAAAGTGTTGAGTCATGTCTTTCCATCCGTTCCTGAATCGTTCCTGTAATTCTGCAACCATCACTCAGCTTTGTTTTTATCACGTTTTATTGAACCCTGGTCCAAAGCTATTCAGGTCCAGGTCTGTCCACTGCATGGACAGTCCTCAGGTTACTCCAGGTCAGAGGTCAGCACCGCCTCCTGCTGCAGCATCAGGTCCACCGCTGCCTCCACATCCTCCACCATGTGACGGGGCTCCAGCAGCTCCGGCTCCAGGACCAGGTCTCTGTGGCCCTGGACCTCCATCTGGGTGACGCTGCTCCAGTCGGCAGGCGGCCCAGAGCCGGGGTCATACACACCTGTGCACACCTGGACAGGCGGAGACACGCCACAGACGCATTTTAAGCCACGTCCTGTTTCCCACCCTTTTGGTTCTCAGGAGGATTTCGATCAAACACAGTAACTCAGTTACTCCAAATACATAAATGTACCGGAGTAACTGTGACTAAGTAAAGAGTGAAGTGACACCAGACCACTCAGTTCAATTCATTTTACTTGTGCCAGATACAGAATTCTTCTCATACATACCAGGATGGAGTGGCACTGAACCAGTGGCTCCTCCTCCTTCGTGACATCACTTCCTGTTCCCTGCACCGCCAGCCTGGCGGTGGTCGTCATGGCAGCATGATGCTGAGTCAGATAACGGTTGTAGAGGTTCGCACCGTAAATGTCCGTCATCAGGTTGTCGCTAATCAGCAGGCAGGAGAAGGACAGACGTGTGACAGACAATGTTACAGACGTCTTGCTACAGACCTGTTAGAACCAGTTACAGACGTCTTGCTACAGACCTGCTAGAACCAGTTACAGACGTCTTGCTACAGACCTGCTAGAACCAGTTACAGACGTGTCACAGTGTCACACACGTGTGAGACCACTTTACAAACACGTCACAGTTGTGTCATGGACGTGTTCTAAATGCTACAGACACGTTTAGGATGATCACAGATGTTACAGATGTGTTCGGGATGAGCCCAGAGGAGAGAGGAACTGACCTGGGACTGGAAGTTTGCAGATTCAAGGACGTAATAGGGGACATTACGAGCAATCTAACGGGGGACTTTAGAGACCATGCTACAGGGGACGTTACAGGGGATGTGAGAGACCTGCTGTAGACGCTAATACAGATGTGTCACAGACAGTATCATGAGCGGCTTGGTTACCCCACAGCATAGATGTTGCTGACCCCGCGCTGGTGGTTCTGCTGCCGCAGCAGCCGCTCGGCATGCTGGTAGTTGAGCAGCGCCGGTTTTCCCAGCAGGGCCTCGTACTGCAGCTCTCGACCCGTCAGCTTCTTGTAGACCGACTCCAGACACAGCAAAAACATCCCGTGACCAAACCTACACGTAGCATCGTGACCGCACGTTAGACACAAGAGCTCCCCTCCCATCTGAGGAAAAAAAATGGCTGCGTTTGGCCGTTACCGTGGCGACGGTGCCTCGGCCATCCAGAGCAGGTCCGTGTTGCAGGCCAGAACTGGCAGCTGCGCAGGCAGCTGGGTGTCGTACTTGCAACCCGGACTTCCATTGGTCAGGAGCACGTCAATCAGCAGCTGCAGGTTGGTCTCCCATCTCACCGGCTCTCCGAACAGGATTATTGCTGCGGCAGTGCCGGGAAACACAGAGCGGTCTCACTCTGGACCGCCGTGGACATTGTAAAAGACACGCTGTTGTGTTTGTGGGGGTACCTTGTATCTGTGGGAGACTCCGAGGTGGGGACTGAAACACAAACGAGACATTTCTGAGTCAGACCGGCAATGCAACTGAGACTCTCTGTAAGTCGTGCAGGTGAGGAGCTCACAAGTGCGCTGGGTCTCCTGTTGTGGTCCACCATGTCCAGCAAGGGGTGCTGTTCTGCCAGCTGCTCGATTGTCAGCACCTTCTGAAAACCCAAACTGAAGCTCTCGCTCAGGACAACGACATTCGTACGTCACCGTGACGTCGAGGGTATTTCTAGTTTGTAAGGATACGATTTTGCGATGTGCGTGACGGGTCCCTGTCCAGACACGAGGACACACTTATCGTGGAAACTTCTCATGGTTTCCAAAGGACTGTGGGAAAGAACCACCTGATCTGGGGCGATCTACACAAGAGATCAATCAAAAAGTAAACAGACAATACGTCAGTTCAATGAAAAAGAGATTGAAAACCTGTAATGAAAGTTCACGCCTAAGAATCCAAGACAGAAACAAAGAAAAGTTGGGGTTTTTGTTGTTTCTGCCATGAGATGTGCAGTGTGGTTCTTCACCTGGACGTCCAGCAGCCGAGACAGCTGTTCCGCCTTCTGATGTCTCTCACAACTTCCTGCGTTGGTGACAAAAACCACCGGGACCCGGAAGCGCTGGTTCTTGTCCAGGAGCTTCCTGAACGCCCGGCGAGCCGCCGGAAGGACGGAACGACCGCGAAGGAGGACGCCGTCTATGTCGAAGAAGATCCCTACCTGCAGGAAAACTGTCCAACTTTAGTTCTTCAGCTGAGAGAGACACTGAGAGAGCAAGAGAGAGAGAGAGAGAGAGGGATAGGGCAAGACAAAGAGAGAGACACTGAGCGACAGAGGCTGAAAGACAAAGAGAGAGAGACAGAGAGACCCACAGAGACAGAGACTGAGAGACAGCGATAGACAGACTGGTTGGTGACATCCTGTCATAGAAAGGACAATAAAGAAACTCTGCCAGCAGTCTGAAGTACAACTGAGAAAACACACTGACCTGTGAGCTGGAGGACAGAGGTCGGGCCATCTGGACGGGTCCCCGTGTCCAGCTGGAGGACAGAAGTCGGACTGCCGGAACAAGTCCTTGTGTCCAGCTGGAGGACACAGGTCGGACCGTTGTGACGGGTCCCCGTGTCCAGCAGGAGGACAGAGGTCGGACTGCCGGAACAAGTCCCCGTGTCCAGCTGGAGGACAGAGGTCGGACCGTCTGGACAAGTCCCCGTGTCCAGCTGGAGGACAGAGGTGGGGCCATCCGGATGGGTCGCTGGGTCCACATCTCTCTCTCCCGCTTTCAACACACTGCTGCTCCTTTACACTCGCGACGATGTGAGGACACCAAAAGATGGGACTGCTTCAGTGATGTCATAGCTGGAGCAGCATTCCCATTGGTCCGTGAACGAAAACCGCCAAAGTCCTGAACCACAACATGAAACTGAGCACACCTGTAACACACATCTGGGCCACAAGGAGCCCCTGAGATCCAGGAGTCCTCTGGTCCAGAAAGAGTCTTCTGGTCCAGAAAGAGTCCTCTGCCCCAGAAGGAGTCCTCTGGCCCAGAAGGAGTCCTCTGGTCCAGAGTTGAGAGTCCATTTAGTGGGACATTCTTCAACACACATGACTTCACGTGCAGTGTTCAGTCAGTAATCAGCCAATCACATGCTGCCGTGCGGCCACCAGTCTACAGTCTGATTGGAACCACATGATGGTACACATGAACAATGTACCGCTGCAACACACACACACACACACACACACACACACACACAAAATGCAACCGAAAATTTGAGTTTAATCAATTTATTACAAAAATGAGCTGCTGTTTAAACCAATGGAAAAGACGGATGAGACAGACGGGTCAGGGACACACAAGTCAGGGACAAACAGACAGATGGCTCAGGGACAGACAGACCAGTAAGGGACAGACAGACAGGTCAAGGATAACAGATCAAGGACAGACAGGTCGGAGACAGACAGGTCAGAGACAGGCGATGACGTCATCTTTTTTCTAGAGATGCTCGTCTTTGCCACCTAACACCCCGGGGTGTTTGAACGGGACAAACCGGGGATTCAGAGTTTCCCCACTCTGGGACCCTGTTCAAAAAAAAATATATATATATTTTCACGCTTCTAAAACCGCCTCATGTGGACGACAGGCCAAAAGGTTAAAAACAGTATTATAGTCATACCATAGTCAGTATTAATCCGATCGATATCAAACCAAAGCCAAAATATTCAGTTTTTATTTCCCTATTCTCTGAGATGCTGGATGATGCAGTGACCAGGTCAGCAGTTGGGGGTCAAAGGTCGGGTGGGTGCCACACAGAAATTGCAAAATGTGCGGACATCAGTGTCAAGCAGTGAAAATAACATGAAGCAATTCAATCCACCACGATGGGTCACGCCTGGTTCGACCACGACTCTCAGTGCCTCCCACGGACCCGGCAGATGTTGGGTTCTTCCTGGCAACGGTGTTGTGCAAGTTTATATCTAACACAACACAACGGTGGTGACTTTGACAAGTGTTGAGACACACGACGGGTCAAACAGAAGGAGCCCGACACTCCTTACATGTGAAACTGACTCAGATACAGTAGAGGGAAAGTATTTGCCCCCGTCGCAAATTCTCTTTTCAAACTTTCCCCAATTTAATGTTTAAGACCAAAGTAATTAAAATATCAGACAATGATAACTCAAGTCAACACAAAATGCAGTTTTTAAAAGTAATTGATAACCAATCCAACTATATTTCTAAAGCACCTTCAAGACTCCACGGTGGACCAAATAACCGTAGAAAGAAGAATTAGGACGCTAAAGACTTTAGTTCACACGTTTGCATCAATCAGATTAAAGATAAACACAATAAAACAAAAAACAACTAAAACAAATTGAAATGAATAACTACAGGGTAGAGTAAAAGACATTAAAAATGAGTAAAGGCCTTAAATAAAAAGTCAACAGCTCACGTAGCACCGTCTTTTTTTTAATCTCATATTGCAGGATTTTGATCAGATTCAAGTCCGGAACTTTAACGAAGCTGCTGCAAAATCTTCCTTTAGTTTTTTATTTTTAAAAATTTTGTATTTTAAGCCATTCAGAATTCAACTTGCTGGTGTGTTTTGGATCGTCGTCCTGCTGAAGAACCCAAGTGTAGTTCAGTCATGAACTCTGACCTCAGCTGAGACAAGGGAGGCCTGCAGTGCTTTAATTAAATGTTGCCCCGGTTCCTTGGTGACGTCCTGGAGGAGTCGTCCATGGCCTCCTGGGGTCGTTGTGGTCGGCCAGCCACTCCTGGGGAGTTTCTCCACGGTTCCATGTTTCCTCCATCTCTCACCGTCATTCCCTGGAGTCCTAAAGCTTTACAAATGGATGTGTGAGGTCGGTATCAGTTTAAACAGCTTTTTTTCCTTTAAAAACATTAAATCATCATTTAAAAACTGCCTTTTGTGTGCACTCACATCATCCTCATCTAATATTTATATATATTTAATTGTCTTAAACATTAAAGTAGGAGGAATTTTTCCCGAACAATAAGAAGGAAGTAGATACTAGATCATGGTAGTGTCGAAATCGACGGAGGGATTCTGTAAAAGAAGGGAGTAAATACTGATGAGTGTGTGAAATTGATGATTGGCAGAGTTCACTGACATTTCTCAAGAATTCTAAGGATATTTTATATTTATATGCATATGGTGATTTCAGTCAACATCAGAATCGTCCGTCTTTATATACAGGACAAAGTGTCCTGTAAAGTATAATAAGTATAAGTCCTGTATATAAAGACGGACGATTCTTTGGGAAGACAGCAGCATCCAGCAGACGCAAAACTGTTCTATCATTAATCTTATTATACTTTTAGCCAAATGACATATTCATAAATGTCGTTATACAAATCAAAAACCACTCTTCTCTATCTTTGAAACAAACAATATGTGAAAACTGTCACAAATCCAACCAAGATGAAAGCCATTAAGACTTTTGAAAGTTGTGCTCCTCCTGATGTTTTTATTTAATGTAGATAGATAGCTAGCTTGACGATGACCGGATGACGTCATTCCGTACAGGAAGTGAAAAGCCGTCTGCTTCCGGTTCAGTGAGACAATATGGCGGCCTTGTGCAGGGTCGTCCCCGGACGTCTGTCCGGGCTCCGGTTCCTCTCCCGCGGCTTCTGCTCGGACTCCACCGCGGACAAACCTCGCTCCGGCTTCGCTGCCGCCTTCGAGCAGCAGTCGGAGCTCCGGCGGGGGGCGGAGGGTTCCGCGGCGCGCCCGGGAGCCCCCGGCCCCGGTCAGGAGGAGAGCTTCGCCTCGCTGCTCCGCCGGTCCCCGCACGTCCAGATGGGTCCGGCCCGGGACAAGGTGGTGGTCGGCCGGATCTTCCACGTGGTCCAGGATGACCTGTACGTGGACTTCGGGGGGAAGTTTCACTGCGTGTGTCGGCGGCCGGCGACCGGAGGAGAGAAGCTGCTGCGGGGCAGCAGGGTCCGCCTGCGGCTGGTGGACCTGGAGCTCACCGCCCGCTTCCTGGGAGCCCAGAGCGACACCACGCTGCTGGAGGCCGAGGCCGTGCTGCTCGGCCCGCTGGACGGCCGCGAGGCTCCGACCCAGTGAAGGCAGAGGGTCAGACTTTACGGCCCCTGGAGGAGGCTGCTGCATGTGTGGCCGATGGAGTGCTCACCTGCCCAGGTGAACCTGCCGCCCCCCCGTGAGCCGGATCCAGTCAAACTTTGACTCTTAGACTTTTTGGCTCCAAAACCAAATAGAAATGTCAAGTTTATCTCTGTAAAGCAGTTTTTTCCTGCTATGAGCTCTCTGGAACAAAAACTGTGGTAAAGCTTCATTAATAGCTCGTATTTTATGTTTTATGATGATGGTATGTTGGTGACTTCCGGTGAAAATCAGACACAGTCAGTGGATCGGGTTTCTTATTTCTCACTTTATTGAATTCAGATGTAAAACGTTTGAACGAGCTGAACCTGAACTCGCATGAAGCCTTCATTGACCTGTAAATAAACAAAAGTTCCAGTTTTACTGGCTTTTAACGTGGTCGAATGTGTTTTTATATTCATTAGAATGACGTACCACGGTAGTTTTGTACATGGCCGACAGCTATCGCTTCACCACCCTGGAAAACTTACGACCTGAGACGGTTACTCAGGTTTTGTTTTTTTTGTTTTTTAAACTGAAGCAAATATACATTTCATTTAACCATTTTTATTGTTGTCAAAATGTCTGAAAAGAATGGGGCTTGTCCAGCACTATTCTCTTCATAAGTACAATTTGATTTAATTTTAGATTTTTAACACCTGATGTCTTTTGGGGTCAAACCAACCTATTGTTCCTGCTTCACACCAGGGCCCTCGTTTCTACTACGGTTCACAATTTGTTTTGTTTTTTTAAGTTTCTTTTTATGGTTCTGAAGAGTATTGGGGCCACTGAAGAAACAACGATTCGGAGGCTAAAAAAAACAAACAAAACAAACCTTCATGCACTTCAGAAAACTTATTTTTTTATTTTTATTTTTATCAAAGTCCATCCAACATGCCAGCGCATGTGACTACTTCAAAATGCAACGCGGGCAGTTTAATGAAGTGGTGAATAGACGCTGCTGAACAGAATTTAGCTCATAAGCACAGTGCAGTCATCAGTGTCAGGACTATAAGAGACGGTGCAGCTGCAGCGTTGTTCCGTCACCGACGCTCATCGAGTACGAAAGACAAAGGCACGGATCCCGGAGTGGTTATTAAATGTGTTAATATTAATATTAAAGGAAATCCTGTGTAAAATCACACGTCCATAAGTAGTAAGCAACCCTGTATAGTCAGAATGATGAGGGACAACCGACGTCACTGTCAGTTATCGGCGTTAACGTTGTGATGCGTTCAAGTACAGGTTTCACTCTTAGTTATTAGTGATGGCATCGTGATGCGTTCAGGTAACCGGCTTCACTGTCAATTATCGGCGTTGCGTTCAAGGCGGCGCATCAGTTCTATTTTTACATTTTTTTTAAATCTGCTTAACTTCTAACTAGTAGTACTTCAAATAACGTCAGGGGACTTCCGTAGTACTTTATTGTACTTCGGCGTTTCCTTGGATGACGTAGGTCTTCCTCGGTGGTGCTTCAGCCGCACATGCTGATGAAAAGCCACTGAGGAGAGAAACGACAGCTGTGAACGCGCTTGCGTTTTGTTTTTATGCAGTAAAATGTTTGCATGTACTATTGTGTTAAGTCATACGATGTTTCCGTTGTTATGTTGTTTTAATGCCGTTACCTCGGTGATGTTGATCTCCACGCTCCCCGTTTTGTCCCGGTCCAGTTCCTGGAAGGTTCCTGTGGAGTCGGGACAAACGTAAGCGGGAGGACAGTGCGATGATGGCGCAACGGCGATTTAAACACGGCGTGTTGGCGGTGCGCGTCACGTACTGAACATGGCTTCCAGGCGCAGCAGGCAGCAGGTGAAATTGTCAAAGTCAACCACCTCGTTGTCGGCGTAGCGGGCGACCAGCATCTGGTAGAGCTTGTTGTTGAGCTTGAAGCCTGCGGGGGTGGGGGCACATCGCAGGTCAGGGGGGGGACAATGCCGGTGAGGTTCACCAGAAAAGATGGAAGAATTTACCGCCGTTTTCCAGAGCCAGACGCATCTCATAAGAGTTCATACAGCCGGATTTATCCAGATCAAACTCCCGGAAAATCCCCTGCAGGAAACAGCACACACATATACACACCATATAGAAACACACACACACAAACATAACATGATACACACCAGCCACTTGCGGATCTTGTTCCAGAGGATCTGAAACTCCAGGAGACCAAGTCGAGCGCTGCCGTCCTTCTGAGACAGTGTCAAGGTAAACACTCTACACACACACACACGCGCGAGCGCAAACATCTGCACACAAGTCTGAATTTCAGCCAGAGTTGAAGCCACGATCTGCACATCCTGGTTTGGCAGGTGAGGATACGTCCATGAGGCTGACCATGGCTCTGCAGGACTCCATACTGAAGCCGTCAGTCTGCAGGTCTCGGTCTGCAGAGACAGGAAAGACGTCAAACAGTCAAGAGAGACACCACAGGAAACAAGAGAGATTCCACAGCTTGCGGGTTTGTTCAGGTGCAAGAACAAGCTTGTGCGTTTTGCGACAGTCTATTGAGTGGAGTTCTGCTACTGACGTTTGGACACCACTCGGTTGAGGACGGTCCGGAGCTCACGCACTGAGATCTCCATGTCCTGAAGGGAGAAGAGACAGTCCGTCAGGCTGAGCTCAGGATTTGTCGGCATGTCAGCGGACGGTCTGTACTCACGTCTCCGGACAGCTGAGCAAACATGGACCTGAAGGAGTCGTCGATGTCTCCCTCTGAGAGTTCTGCCTGCAGACAGGAAGCAGGAGGTCGATGGTTGTTTGGAGGATGAAGGGGTGACGGGGGAGGGGGGCTCTCAGACTGAAAGCACTTTAAGAATGAACAAGAAGTAGGTACCTCGTCGTCCAAGTCCGCCACCACGTCGTCGTCCATCTCCCTATGAAGAGCCACACAGTCACTCTCAGCTTCAACACAACAAGACCTTGCACAGCTGTGAGGACACTCACTCTGTCTCCGACTGCTTCTCCGTGAACACCCGCAGCACGAAGTCGGCCTCCTTGGAGGGCTCGAAGGTAGAGGGGACGATGAGGTACTCCCCGGGGGGGAGGCGGAGCCTGGTGCTCACCTCCCGCAGGTTGATGAAGGTGTCGGAGCGAGCGCAGGACGAGCGACGCAGGAAGAAGTCCTTCTTCAGGTGGATGCTGGGACAGCCACGGTGCTGTTGGACAAACGCAGCAGTCGTCAAGAGGACGGGACGCAGGAACACAAGACACCGGCTGCAGAATTCAAACCACATCCCAGAATCTGAGGAGCAATAAAGCTTCAAACACTGCCCCGCATGTTTGCCTCTGTGAGGAAGATCAACGTCTGACCAACGTCAAGCTCTGCAGCTGTCTGAACATTGTTGGTGCCCCCTGGTGGTCGACATTGTGTATCGCGACAGCTGTTAGAACAAGAGGGCCCCTTCAGGAGCCATTCTGTGGGATCAGATCCCCATCCTGACCCCCCCTGCAGAGCAGAAACTTCTCACTGGACCTGCAGGAGCTCATGGTCACGACGCTGCCAACTCACCTCCTCTGGAATCTGCGAACAAAGAAATCCAGTTCAGGTTTGACTTTTTCTGTACTGCTGCATATTCATGCGGTGCTGTGACCTCTGACCTCGTAGATGGCGAAGCCGATGGTGTGCATGTCCTGGCCTTGTTGGCGATAGCGGCGACGGTCTTTCTGCATCAGAGCCACCAAGAAGCTGCACGAGGCTTCGTCGTCATCGGGGTCGTCGTCTTCCTCCAGCAGGCAGATCTTATATTGAGGGTTGATCCAGAACGTGTCTGCGGGGAGGCATCGTGGGGAATCTCAGCAGGGCTCATGTAAATCTGGAATTACCACGAGTTTAAAGCAGCTCGATATGCTGCGGTCAGGAACCGGGGTCAAAGCGGCCTGGAGGTCCGAACACCCTGCGCTGGTCTCCGGTCTGGGTTGAACTCAGAGAGAACAAACTACCACAAGTTAAAAAAAACTCTGAGAAATGACGATCTACATGAACCGGTTGGTGGTGGAGGGTGTGTGTGGGCGGGGATCGGGCAGGGGATCGGGCGGTCCTCACTTGGGTGGTTCCTGCAGCCGCCGGCGGTGCTTCCTCTCCTCCAGCTGCCCTGGAACGTCACCGTGGTCCAGAAGCCGGTGGAGTCCTGGCTGAGGGCGTCTGGCGTCAGGTTGCAGATCTCCAGTCGGGAGAACTGACGCAGGAACTCCTGGAAAGACATCCTGACACACAAGAGACCCGGCTCGTCACCGGCCAGGCCCCGACAGGCCCCGCCCATTCCCGGGAACCTCACCCACCAGAATTCTCCGTCCTCCATTTTGCACAACAGCTCCTCTTTGTCCTCCCCGTCGACGTCATTCCACTCCGTCGAGCTGAAACGACACGCACGCATCAGTCAGCCCATTCAGTCAGTCGGAGGTCCGACCTGCCCGCGGCGCCGCGGCGCTGACCTGTCGCTCCACGCTCCCGTCCACTCCACCTGACCCCACGGGTTCCTGATCCGGATGAGACGCTCCTGTCGGCCGCGGTACTGCACCTGCAGGACCGCAAACACCAATGCATGGTGAGAGAGAGAGACGCTACCCAATCAGATAGACGTTTCTGATTGGCCGACCCGGGAGCTGAAATAAGCTCTGGTTTTGAGAGGATGACGAGATGATGTGGTGAGTTTGAACATCTGAACGGAGCCGGCGCTCACCTGTCGCAGGCCAGTGACGGAGTAGGCGTGGCCTTTGACCAGCTTCTTAAAGGTCACCGCCTCCATGTCAAAAGCACTGGTGATCTGAGGACGGGCAGACAGGGAGCGAGAACTGTGAGGGCGTCCTGGATCCGTCTGATCAAAACACGACAATCGTGTGGGCAGAAGCTACGGCCCGATCTCGGGAGGGACTGACGTCGATGGAGCAGCCGAGCAGCGAGCCTCGCTCCAGGGCTTTGGTGATGATACGGTGGAGGTCTCTGGGGGCTTTCTTCAGCTCGTACATCTCCGACACGCCGCCGGTGAAATCCTCAAAGCCCTCGGTGGTGCTGCCGCCAGACAGCGCCTCGTACGACCCGTTCAACCTGGCGACACGAGGAGATATTCACCGTCGTCCTCGAGACATTTCAACTCGTCAAAACCATTTGAAATGAGTCTGAACCACTTTCAAACAGTCTGGATGAAGGTGAATGTGTGCAGGTTTCGACGGGTTTGTGTAAATTGAGGACATGTGTGGATGTATCCCTCACTTGGCGTAGGCCTTTTCCAGCAGGGCGCTCCAGAACTCCCTCCCCTCGGCCGAGTGGACAAACATCAGCTCTCCATCTTTGACCGGCAGCCGGTCGTCGACCACCACGTCCACCCACTCGCCAAACTGCCAGAACTGGAAGAGGGGGGGGACCAGAATTAAAGGAGGAGCACCAGATTGGAGCGGAGTGGGCGTGGCCTGTGTCAACGGGCGGACCGTCACCTGGAAGTGGAAGATGCCGGCATATCGATCGGTGAAGTTCTGACCGTGAGGAACCACGCGGTGCAGCAGGCGTTCGTTCAGCGTCAGGGAGCCGATAGCCGCCAGCAGCCAGCAGTCACCTGGAACACGAGCCGAGGTCAAGAGCCGGCGCCCGACACCGGAAGTGACGCCGTCGCCGACACCCGGACCGGGACCGCCGCTCACCCAAACACCACTCAAGAGGTTTGACGTCTCGGGAGTGGCCTTGATTTAAATCCACCACACATCTTCACATTTTCTATCACAGTCAAGGTTACGAGTTACAAGTTCTGAGTAAGTAAGGGTGGCTTGTTGGGTTGCAAGTTCCTCGATAGCTGTAGTCGTCTGCGAGCGTTTCAGTGACCGAGGCTTCCTCTCTTTACGTAATTCGTGTAATTCTTTTAAGTTAACCCCGTCCATTCTGGGTCCTGGAACCGACCAGCACTGGAGTCTTGTGCCATTAGACAAAACAAAGTCCATGTAGCCGGATGTGACTCCATTAGTCTAATGCTCATTGGAGACACGCTGCAGCTCGGCTAAAAGCAAGCAACATAAACAAAACGGCTGCTAATGCGTCTAATGGAGTCCGACCGACCGACGTCACTTAACCGATCGATTCACTTCAGGTGCTTCTTGTAAAGAAGACGCCGGTGGAGGAAATGTGCTGGTTTAAGTGTGACGTGCCGTCTCAGGTTTTTTTGTTTTTTTTTCAGAACATGTCTAAGTCAACATCGTCGCTGCAGGTTTGTTCACCTTCACGCCGTTGGATTTTCCCTCCCCGCGGGGATCTGGAACACTCTTTTAACAGCTGATCTGCTTTAGCTTGTGCTGCGGCGTCTGCCCAGGTGCATGCTGGGAGCTGGATCCACTTCCCTTTGAACCAACTAATCCCACTTTGGACATTGTGAAGCTCATTCTTACAGACCAGTGAACACGCTGCTTGTCTCTTTGCAGTCGTCTTAATGCCAAATATTTAGTTTTTTGTGTTGATTGCCATGTTGATACATTTCTTTAAACATCTGAAGATTTTCGCCGTCAAAAGTTCTGTGGATTTGCCGTCAGGACGGCGTCTCACCTAGTGCCCCCTGGCAGATGTCGGTCCTGGTGGCTCCGCCCACAATGAACTGAGGGTCTGCAGACAGCTCCTGGGACAGCCAATCAGAGACAGAGGGTCATGTGGCCGAGCCAATCAGAGGTCAGAGTGCAACAGGCGACGAATTACCTGAATATTTAGGTGTAAATTAACGCGTCACCTTTTTACCTTTTCATGTACAATATTCATGTTTACATTCATGTTTATATATTGATGCATATAAACAAATAATTATGTACAACATTTATGTTTGTACACATTAGATTCATTTATGATTAAAATGTGTACTAATTGGAAAATCTATGTATAATGTTTAATTGTTGGTGTTTTTGTTGTTACAATTCTTTTTTTTTTTTCTTGCGTTTTTTTGTACAGTGTGTTGTTGTTTGTGTCGTTGCAGACTGTGCAGCTTGTGGTTATTGTCTGGAATTTGTTGTTTATTGCCAGTCGTTATTTTTGTTTTCATAGTTTGTCGTCTCCTGTATTTTGTGTCTTTGCCGTGTGTGTTGTTGTTTTTTAAAGTGTGTTTGTGTCTTTGTAATTTGCGTGCATTTCAGTCTGCAATTCGTTGTTTGTGTGCTTAAAATTTGCAGTTCTGTTGTGTGTTTGTTTGTAATCGTTTCTGTCCTTTCAACAAGTGTTGTTGTTTGTGTATTTGTAATATGTTGGGATTTCTAAAGCAGTTTATTTGTAGTCTTGGTAGTTTACCATGTTGTTTTGTGTGTTTGGGTTTGACTTTATTTTAATCTGTAGTTTATGTTGTCTTTTCATTATTGTCTGTTACTTTTTGCAGTTTGTTGTTATTGTGTCCTTTTGTATTTTGACGTTTCCGTTGTTTGTTTCTTTCGCCATGTGTTGTTCATGGCTGTAGTTTGTTCTTTGTTGCAGTTTGTTATTCTTGCCTGTACAGTTTGGCATTTTCAGCTGTGGCCGTTTGTGTCTTTGTAGTTTGTTTTTGTTTATGTTTTTGCAGTGTGAGCATGTTTGTTAGCGACTCCTCCTGAGCGTCGTTAACAACAGGAGCGTCTCGTGTGGCGAGTCTCACGGTCGGTCTTTTCCACTCCACCCCTCTGGTTTTGGCGGTGGAGGGCCCGAGCTCCTTGAAGCCCAGCGAGGAGGCCTCTGCCGGGAACATGGGGTCCTGGAACAGCGAGCCATCCTGCGCACACTCCTCCTTCAGGGCCTGGAAGTCCTGGTTCAGGTAGCGGATGGCCTGCTGGACCGAGCCCAGACCCGAGGCCCGGCTCCGCTCCCTCTGGATCTGACTGGACACGCCTCCGAACATCCTGGACCAAAAAAATAAAAGCATCAGAAGAAGAAAGGCTGCGGACGACGTGGTGGATTTCAACGTCCGGCGTTAAGGTCGGAAGAATCAGGTGTGGAGACGAAGAGCAGAGGGATGGAGCATTAGGAGGAAGAGGAGGATGAGATGAAGAGGAGCAGGAGGATGAAGATAGGGTCGCATGAGGAAGAGGAGAAGGAGCATCACATGCAGCGGTGTGAGGAACTCCTGATATTAGTTTCAGTCGCAGAAACACACTTTTGTCTCCATCTGCAGGTCACAACATGACGTCATTCGTTACAGCAAAACGTAAACAGGAAGTCAGGTTTGGCATCCCGCCACCACCTGCAGCGAAAAAAGCTTTTATTTTTATTTGATTTTTTTCCCCTTTAACTCGGAAACTGATTGAAAATCGCGAAAATCACGTGAAACTCGTGTGTTGAATCGAAGCGCAAACGGTCGAGGAGGAAACATCGCGGATCCAAAGCACCGGGACCCCGCGCAGACTCACCTGCTCGGCTCCGGGGGCTCCGGGGTCTTGTCTCGGTGTCTCCGGGTCTCTCTGCTCCGGGAGGAGGTCTGCGCTGGGTCCGGTACGACGCTGAGGGTGAGGATGCTCTGCTGCATCACCCTGCCCCGCCCGGCGGGAGGGGCGGGGCTGCATCATCAGCACAATGCGCCCTTTGCAAAACACCAGAGTTCAGCAGTCACGTGACGAGACAGCATGGGTCGTGACGTCACACCACCAGGAAGTGCAATTCACAGTTTGCTCATTAAATTGGTAAACATTGGTTGAAGTTTTCACTCCTCCCTGTTAAACTGCTTAAAGGTAAATGCTTCTTCTAATAAATTCACACATTTACAGGGAATTTTGGTTAAAAGTTTCCCATCGCTTCCATTTTTAATGATAATCGAGTTCAGGCGTTTAAAACAAACCCACGGCCTTGAGGTGTACAGTTTATTTTGATGCACTATAATGTAATTGTATTCATCTTCCAGACTTCCAGGAAGATTAGTGGCAAAATCTGCTGCAACTCATGGGGATAAAGTAAAGAAGGTATCTTTTAAATTAATTCTATGCTAAGATTGTAGTAACTTCCCGCACTAATTAATTGGTTTCCTGAAAATATAGACATTTTCATTACGTATATTCTGCATCATAAACGAATAAAAATTTCAATTCAGGTTAATTATTGGCCTATTTTACCGGTCCACTCAACGAGCCACTGAACTAAGCTGAGGTTGACACCTCTGATCTACCTAAATTACCTGAAACACAGAACAACACAGAACACAAAGACACGCTGGTTAGAAGTTCTGAGATATTTATTGACATTTCTTGGCAGTACTGGTTGCGAGCGGTGAAAGCAGGCGTCCTGAAGACCCTGAAGCCGAGTTAACACGGGGGGGGGGGCAGGCTCTGGCGAGGCTCCAGGTTCAGAGCATGGAAAACTTCAGCCACTGTGGGACGAAGAAGACGGAGGTCAGAGTGACGTCGGACCGTGTGGCGGCATCATGTTTCGCGTTCCAACACGACTCACCTGAGTGAAGTTGAGCTCGATGGAGCCGCTGTCCTGAGGGTCGAACTTCTTGAAGAGTTCTAAAGGGTGGAAGGTCAAACGGAGGACAAGAAGACATCTCAGCGACAGGAAGTGATCAGGAAAAGTGGGGCAGAGAGACATTTGGAGGCATGTGGGGCAGTACAGTTACTCCATGTGTCTCCATGTTGACGTTTAAAAGCGGTGTGGAACTCACTGAACATGGTTTCCAGCCTCATCAGGCAGCCCACGAAGTTGTCGAAGTCGATGGTCATGTCGGGGTCGGAGTATCGGGCAACCAGCAGCTGGTAGATGGTGTTGTTGAGGGTGAAACCTGGAGGACAGACGAGACGCTATGACCTCGCCGAGAGCTCATCCTCATCGGGATAACAAGTTCAGGCAAAAAAAACAAAACCAATGGAGAAGTTTCAAACCCTGTTCAAACTCGTCGCTGGTCATGTGAGCGTGTAAAGCAATTTTCAGATTAAAAAAAAAAATTGAATAAGAAAGTTTCATGGAATAATTCACATAGAAAAATCAAAGTATCCTGCAGAGAAAGAGGTGTAATTCAATTTACCGGCGTCTTTGAAGGCGACTCTCATCTCAGGCGTGCTCATCGTCCCGGAATTATCAGAGTCGTTGTTCTTATAGATGGACTTTGTACAAAAAAAACACAACATAATTTACATCTGGTTGTGTATGACTGTCCGTGTGTGTGTGTGTGTGTGTCTCACCAGGTAACGCTGCACCTTCTTCCACAACGTGGCGAACTCGCCGAGGCCGAGCTTTCCGTTGCCGCTGTCCTGCCACGTGGTCAAAGAAAGTGACAGACTGAGACAACAGACTGGGACAACAGACTGGGAGAACAGACGGAGGAGCTGGACGAGAGGCGAGTAGGAGTGATGGGGGGCGAATTCGGGACGACTGGCGTCGTCGGTCACATGACTAAAGTTTCACGTGAAAAGTTCAGACGGCAAAAAGCCTGTATTCACTCACTCCTGTGAACTAATCCTTCTCACCTATGTGTAGAACTATGCACTACAAGTGTAGCACTAACGTGTAGAACTATGTACTACAAGTGTAGCACTAACGTGTAGAACTATTTACTACAAGTGTAGCACTAATGTGTAGAACTATTTACTACAAGTTAGCACTAATGTGTAGATCTACTGTATTTCCTCAGTGTTTGTGGTCGAGGTTTCAGTAACGAGTTGAAGGATACGTCCATGAGGTTGACCATCACTCTGCACGTCTCCATGCCGAAACCGTCCGTCTTGATGTCAGTTCCTGCGCAAACAGGAAACAGGAAGTGAAACCCGTGGCGACTCACGCCTCCGTCAAACCTGCTGGGAGCTCCGGCTCACGTTTGCCAACAATCTTGTTCATGATGGTTCGCAGCTCCGTCGCCGAAATCTCCATGTCCTGAAACGGTGAGAGAGCGAAGCCAATCAGATTTGCCCTGCCGACCCCGCCTCCACCCATCCAAACCCCGCCTCCTCCCAGCCAAACCCCACCTCTACTCAGCCAAACCCCGCCTCCACCCAGTCAACCCCCGCCTCCACCCAGTCAACCCCCGCCTCTACCCAGTCAACTCCGCCTCCACCCAGCCAAACCCCGCCTCCACCCAGTCAACCCCGCCTCCTCCCAGTCAACCCCGCCTCTACCCAGCCAAACCCCGCCTCCACCCAGTCAACCCCGCCTCTACCCAGTCAACTCCGCCTCCACCCAGCCAAACCCCGCCTCCACCCAGTCAACCCCGCCTCCACCCAGTCAACCCCGCCTCTACCCAGCCAACCCCGCCTCCACCCAGTCAAACCCCGCCTCCCAGTTAAGAATCTTTTCCTTCCTGCATCACGTGACTTCCTGTCGATGTTCCTTCAGCTCCGATCGGCTGGATTTAGTTTCCCGTGAGCCGACAGGAGTCAAACTTACGTCTCCGGCCAGTTTGGAGAAGAGGTTTCTGAATCCTGCGTCCACCTCCGACTCCGGTACAGTTTCCTGAGAACACACACACACACACACACACACACACACACACACACACACACACACACACACACACACACACACACACACACACACACACACACACACACACACACACACACACACACACACACACACACACACACACACACACACACACACACACACACACACACACACACAGATGTTTGATTTCCAAGGTTTGTAATTGGACCTCACTTGTATGGTGCTTTACGTGGCTCATCACATTCACCCATTCACACACTGAGGCTGCAGCCAATGGGAGCAGTTTGAGGCTCAGCGTCTTGCCCAAGGGCACTTCGGCATGGAGACAGGCATATACTGTATGTTTAAAAACGGGTTCAAGCGTATTGTGCACACAGATGTGAAGAACCGCCGCACTGGCAGGAAGTCGAGGACTCAGCCTGACAGACACACTGAAAACCACCAAAATTTTATATAAACTTTCTTCCACATGGTTGTGTCTGTTTTTATCGTGTTAGAAAATGAGGTGTAAACTGACCCTGAGCTTTCAATTATCATTGCTTTAGTTACTGAAATGTTGTTCTAGTGCCCTGTGCTCTATTCAAGCCCTCCATGTTGAACACAAGCAAACCATTATTCGAACACTCCTGCCAGCACACGGAGGATAACTCAGGCAGGACGCTAGTTAATTATTGTTGACGGTTAACAGGAAACTCACTTTAAACTCACAGCAAATGTTTTCTTTGTATTTTAATCCCCGATTGAAAAACTGAGTTTAAATGAAGCTCAACCATGAGCCGTTTTAAATAACGCATGAAGATGTTTTTGTAATCACATGGATGAAACAGTCGGTTCATATTAACTTGCAAGTAGTTGCATAAATCAAACTTATTATGTTTGAATACATTTGTGTTTCCACTCCATTTTAAAAATGTTTTTTTATATATTATGTATAAAGATGTGGCATCTTTATTTTATTTTATATTTTAATCCCCCCACGGATGAATAAAGCCCTTTCTATGTATAATAATACATAAAATATGACTGAATACTTAATAACCCAAGAGAGAAATTCATAAAAGTGAACTTATTCATACGTCACAATCCAAAAATTCCTTTTGTCTTAATTAGAGAAAGTGAAAGTGTTTCAATAATCCCTGTTCATGAAGCCTCAGGATTTTTCACAGGAGTTTCACACAGACAACAGCGAGTCACAGGAAAAAAAAAAAAACTAGAAAATGTGTATACTTCAGTGAAAGTACTATGCTTTCATGAATCGGTGTAACTTACGTCCTCCAGCTCGGCGTTGACCGGGTCGTCACACGGCCTGCGAGCACAGAGACGGACACGTTGGCAAAAACATCGCCGTAGTCACATTCAGCCGAAAACGGAAAACACTGACGCACTTCATGTCCTGTGAACCTCCGGAGTCAAAGCCTCCTTTCAAACTGCGCCTGGAGGATCCAGGCCGGACTCAAATATGCACATATTTACCGAGTGAGACCAAGAAAAGCTGTAATTGAGCTCATCCTCAAACTCCGACCAGGCGGATCGTCACGACCCAGGCAGGGCAGCATCAGGAGCCCCGTCAGGAACAAATTATAATCCAGTACAAGTCCAGTCAGGAACTTCAATCAAGACCAGCCAGAAACCAGCAATGATCGGAAATTACACATTTCCTGACAGCAGCCCATAGCCTTGCCTGCAAGATTACAATACTTTTGGAGCTATAAAATATATGTGGTGGTTTCTAGAGCCTGTTAAATGAAGTCATATCCTCAATTTTGCATGTTATTTTTTTACATTGACCTTGACCTTCAATGTCAAGAGTGCCATAAATGACTTCCCCATATCAAGTAACCTATAAGCAGGCATGCTGAGCTACTGCAATTTTACATTTTCACAGTTTTCTTTTTTTTTTTTTCACAATTTCCGATCTTTGCTGAGCCGGAAGTTCTAAAAGTTACCAAAAGTTGAAAAGGTTATCATGCCTTTTCAGACACCAGAGACTGTGAGCTTTCAGAAAATATATGGTCGTCTTTGCCCCCCCAGATGGTTCCATATTGGCCTCTGGCCCGGGGACTAAGTTACAAGTCAGTCGAAAACAACACAAAGAACATTTACTAAACAAGTCAGAGATGAGTCCGAGACAAGTCCAGGAAGAAACCAGTCTGAGAAGAATCAGGAACCAGTCAGAAATCAGTCCAAGATCCTAAACGAGTCCAAGACCAGTCAGAAACCTTTTCAAGACCAGTTTGAAACCAGACAAAATCCAACCAATATGGTCTGGGATCAGTCAAGATAACGGCTTTCAAACGGCAGTAACAGGAAGTCTGGGCTCTTACACTGTCTCCGTCTGTTTCTCGGAAAACACCCGGATGCAGAAGTCCCCGTTCAGGTGCGGCTCGAACGTCGACGGAACGATCAGGTACTCGCCCGGCGGCAGCTTGAAGCGCGAGCTGACCTCACGCAGGTTGACGAAGGTTTCGGACCGCGCCGTCTGAGCGTGACTCAAGAAGAAGTTCTTGTCTAGGTGCACCTGCCGCTGCCCGTGGAACTGAAAAACCATCAGCGTGTCCAGAACGTCAGACGTCACCAGAGAGACTCGCCGTCTTCATCTAAACACAAAACCGTCTCTCAGCTCACCTGTTGAGGAAGCTGAAATGGGGAAAAAAGAAGGAGAGGAAGAAAATTACTTGAGATTTCAGAAACGAACAAGGAAAAGTGAACAATATTCCTCTTCTCCGACCTCGTAGATGGCGAAGCCGACGGTGTGCATATCCTCCCCCGATTTGCGCAACCGACGTCGGTTCTTCTGGATCAGGCCAACGACGAAGCTGCAGCCGTCCTCGCCATCGTCGGGGTCGTCGTCTTCCTCCTCCAGCTTGATAACAAACTGAGGGTTCATCCAGAAGGTGTCTGCAGAGAGAGGCCTGTCCAGTTAGAGCAGGGGAGCTGCCGGAGCATCGGCATCCGGGATTCCCGTCAAAGAAATGCGCGTCGGCAAGTCTTGACAAGGACCAAAGTGAAGCCTGTTGCTCCTTGTCAAGACTTGCGCGTCGGCAAGTCTTGACAAGGAGCAACAGGCTTCACTTTGGTCCAGACAGGGAGACAGTGGAGAACGCGCTCGTCCACAGAATTTCCTCACTTATGAATGATTTCACCCTCAACTAAGAATTGAGCTTATTTGACACATTTTGTTGCATAAAGGTGAAGATGGGCGATTGACCCTCCAAATCTGTAATCGAAGGAAAACCCCATCTGCCAGCCTAGCAATCTGTGTGTCCGGGATCATATTGTGGTATCGGTATTTCCAGCATGGGGGTGTTCGGTACTGACAGGGGTGGTTCCGGCAGCCTCCGGCAGTGGAGCCTTTCCTCCAGGTGCCGTCGAACTTGCTCACGCTCCAGTGCTTGACCGAGTCGTCTCCTATGGTGTCGGGGGTCAGAGTGCACACCTCGATACGGGAGTAGTGACGCAGGAAATCGGTGAAAGACATCCTACAGAGAGACGGGATGGAGGACAGCTATCACTCTGCTCTGCCGGTGCCGGACCCCGACGACGCAGACGGCGGTCGACCTACCAGAACTCTCCGTCCTCCGCGTTGGCATGCGGACAGTCTCCCTGCACAGAGTTCCATTCAGACGACCTGCGAGAACAGACATGAAGGACTGCATGGGTGGAGCTGTTTTTTGTTCCGACAGTGAGCAGGAGCGTTATGGGGAAGGGTAGCCTCAAGAGGCTCATGCTGCGACACTTACCCGTCGCTCCAGGCCCCGGTCCACTCCACCTGACCCCACGGGTTCCTCACCCTCACCAGCTTCTCCTGACGGCCGCGGTAGTTCACCTGGACACGAGAGAGCAACGTCACCCCGTTGGTTCTGCACACGCTCTGAGCTCACTGGCCACTGCTGCTGCCGCCGGACACGTTACCTCCACCGCGCCCGTCAGGGAGTAGGCGTGGCCTTTCACCAGCTTCTGACGCGTCACGGCCTCCGAATCCGCAGCGCTCGTGATCTGCACACGACAGCCGGTCAGATACAGTGGCTTGCAAATCCATTAATGCCCCTTCAACTTTTTCCACATTCTAACATTTGCGGTTGTAATCTGGCTAAAATGCGATCCTGCTCCTCCAGGCTGCATCCCAACCAGCTTCCCCGTCTACAAGTCCACCTTTTTTATCAGAGCCTCATCATAAATAATCCGACTTCCTGTTTATCCTGTTAAGGACTCACGTCGATGGAGCAGCCCAGCAGGGCCCCGGCCTCCAGCGCCTTCTTGATGATCTGGAACATGTTGCGGGGGGGCCGCTGGAGGTCGTAGTTCTCCGCAATGCCGCCGGTGAAGTCCTCGAAGCCCTCTGTGGTGGAGCCACCGGACAGGGCCTCGTAGCAGCCGCTCACCCTGCAACACAACAACCGACTGAAACCCTCCTGCGGGAATAAAACCTCTTTATCACACTCCGGACTGGAATGTGGTCTCAGTGCCTCGGGGGGGGCGGCAGGAACTTCAACCTCACAAAAAACAAAAGTCAATTTCAACTGACGGCGCATGAGTCCAAACACGTCGACTCTGTTTCTCATGTGTTCTGGATTGATTCTTCCCAGGCGACGGAAATGTTCCAGAAAATCAAGCATCACGTCGTATTGGTCCGTCACATGAAATGAACTGAAGTAGTTTGAAGAGGAGAATCTGACTGACCTCCGACTTAAACGACTCATGAAACGCTGCGATAAAGAAGAAAGAAGATTCTGCCAAACTTCTTCTTTTTTTTGTTTTGTTCCTAGGAGATGCGATTGTTTATTGCAGCAACAAAACAAAGCTGAGCCAACTTCAATACAGTTTGAGGGACGAAAAACACTTTTGTATTTTCATCATACTTTCCCAGAAAAAAATCACAAATGTTCAAGACATTTAATATTAATTCTTCACCGTCGGTTTTATTTTAGCAGTGCAGACACACCAAATTCAGCTCTCACTTGGAATGACATTAATACTGATCTCAAACAAACATTTGTCACTTGAGACATTGCAACAGTTGATTTAGAACTGGAAACTGAGCAACAGTGTAAACAGCTATTATAAGAAGTCATTGTGTAATCTTTTATATATATATATATATATATATATATATATATATATATATATATATATATATATATATATATATATATATATATATCAAACAGATTTTTTGCTTTCTTCCTGTAACGTTATCAATGGCCGTTGCAGGAGTAATGGTTCCTGCACCAGTAACTTGATTCAAGCCGAGAACCAGACACCCGATGTCAAAACTCGACAAAACAAAACAAATATTGATGATTCCAAAACTATTGAAGTACTGCATGTAGAAACTCCGCTGGACAAATGAAGCCACGAAACCAACAAGACACAATGAAAAATCTCAGACTGAACATTCACAGAGTGACTATTTAAAAAAAACTGTCACACTGCAAACAATTCCTCTGAAAAAAATAGACTAAAAGAAGAAAATTTATACTTAAAATAAGCAAAATTAGCCCCCAACAGTACAAGAAAATTTTACTTGACAAGATTTTCAAAATTAAGAAAACAATTCTGGCCCCATATGACCCAGCGTCTTGAAAACAGCTTTTCTGGACTCAAAACAAGTTTTATTTTCATGTGTTGTTATTTTCAAATCTTAAAATAAGAAGACTGGGCTCATGAAATGTTAATTCAGTGGTCAGTCATGTTAAAATGAGAAAAACACTTGTTTTAAGCCAAACATTACTTATAACTAGTTTTTAAAACTCAACGCCAAGAACATTCTAGCTAATAAGAAAATAAAGTCATAATCATATTAAAACTAGAATAATAATCTGAGCAGACAATTTTAGTTTTAAGTCAAAAACAAGTAATTTTTCACTTCATTTAAGAAATTATATCCTGCCTAGATTTTACTTTTTGCAGTGTGATCATGTGCAGAAATGACCCCCCCCCCCCCCCCCCCCGCCAGCAGGGTCTTACTTGGCGTAGGCCTTTTCCAGCAGGGCGCTCCAGAACTCCCTCCCCTCGGCCGAGTGGACAAACATCAGCTCTCCATCTTTGACGGGCAGCCGGTCGTCGATCACCACGTCCACCCACTCGCCAAACTGCCAGAACTGGCGGGACAGAAGGTCACAATCTATATTTCAAAGCTGCTCGACTTCCCAGAGCAGCACCTTCTTTCTTCCTTTAATTAATCTGTATGTATTGAATGCGTACCAGGTTACCATGGCAACCACAGAACACACCACTTAGCCGCTCAGCATACGAACGACAAAAATAAATAAATAACTAAATAAATCGGGACGTATGAACAAATACAAGTTTAACAACAATTTACGAGAATAAAATTTACCTGGAAGTGAAAAATGCCGGCGTAGTCGTCGCCGAAGCCCTGGTCCTGCGGCACGACGCGGGCCATCACGTACTCGTTCAGGGTCAGAGAGGCAATGGCTGCCAACAGCCAGCAGTCGCCTGCACACACAGAGAAACTGCTCACTACTGCCCCCTGCAGGCTGTTCACTTCCTCTATCGCCCCCTGCAGAATGTTCACTTCCTTTACCGCCCCCCACAGGCTGTTCACTTCATCTACCGCCCCCTGCAGGCTGTTCACTTCCTCTATCGCCCCCTGCAGGATGTTCACTTCCTTTACCGCCCCCCACAGGCTGTTCACTTCATCTACCGCCCCCTGCAGGTTGTTCACTTCCTCTATCGCCCCCTGCAGGATGTTCACTTCCTTTACCGCCCCCCGCAGGCTGTTCACTTCATCTACTGGCCCCCCGCAGGCTGTTCACTTCATCTACCGCCCCCCACAGGCTGTTCACTTCATCTACCGCCCCCTGCAGGCTGTTCACTTCCTCTACCGCCCCCCGCAGGCTGTTCACTTCATCTACTGCCCCCTGCAGGTTGTTCACTTCATCTACCGTCCCCCGCAGGCTGTTCACTTCATCTACCGTCCCCCGCAGGCTGTTCACTTCATCTACTGCCCCCCGCAGGCTGTTCACTTCATCTACTGCCCCCCTGCAAGCTGTTCACTTCATCTACTGCCCCCCTGCAGGCTGTTCACTTCATCTACTGCCCCCCGCAGGCTGTTCACTTCATCTACTGCCCCCCGCAGGCTGTTCACTTCATCTACTGCCCCCCGCAGGCTGTTCACTTCATCTACTGGCCCCCTGCAGGCTGTTCACTTCCTCTACTGGCCCCCCGCACGATGTTCACTTCATCTACCGCCCCCCCGCAGGCTGTTCACTTCCTCTACCGCCCCCCACAGGCTGTTCACTTCATCTACTGGCCCCCCGCAGGCTGTTCACTTCATCTACTGCCCCCCGCAGGCTGTTCACTTCATCTACTGGCCCCCTGCAGGCTGTTCACTTCATCTACTGCCCCCTGCAGGCTGTTCACTTCATCTACTGCCCCCCGCAGGCTGTTCACTTCATCTACTGGCCCCCTGCAGGCTGTTCACTTCATCTATTGTCCCCTGCAGGCTGTTCACTTCATCTACCGCCCCCTGCAGGCTGTTCACTTCATCTACCGCCCCCTGCAGGCTGTTCACTTCATCTACCACCCCCTGCAGGCTGTTCACTTCCTCTACTGTGCTACGCTACATTGTTGTGTTTTACATGAAGAATGTTGGAATCTGTGAAACACCCAAAATCTCAAAACCGATGAGTCAAACCTCAAAACAAACTTCATGGAATCTGGATGGTGTGTGTGTGTGTGTGTGTGTGTGTGTGTGTGTGTGTGTGTGTGTGTGTGTGTGTGTGTGTGTGTGTGTGTGTGTGTGTGTGTGTGTGTGTGTGTGTGTGTGTGTGTGTGTGTGTGTGTAAAAGAGAGAAATGAGTCATTGAGCCGCTTCAGGCAGCGATGGGTGGATGCTGAACCGACGTCTCACTCTGTTGCACATTCCTGAGCTCAAAGTTTAGTTTAAACCAAATCAACATGACTCATGCTGCGGTTAGTTTGGGTGTGCCCCCCCCCCCCCCCCCCCCCTTCCACCCCTCCACCCCCCCTCCTCCAACAATAGCGGGCAGACACTTCTCTTCCTTCCTGTTCAGCCAATCAAAGATCAGCATGGCACCACCCTCGACTCACAGCTTCAGCTGTTCCTCATTAGAAAAGTCCCTTTAAGAGTAAAAACCAGTAGAATCCAGCTGGATTTGATCCCAAACGTTCCTCAGAGCCGAGCAGAACAACAACAACGACAACAACCAAACCCTCACCCAGAGCTCCCTGGCAGATGTCCGTCCTGGTGGCTCCTCCGAGGATGAACTCAGGCCTGGAGACGAGTTCCTGAGGGGAGAGAGAGCAGAGGGTTATAACAAACAACAAAACAAAACAAAACATCAACAATCACAGCTGCATGTGGGCGTCTGGCCGGAACTGAGTCTCTTTCACTGTCGCTCCTTGTCATTTTTTGCCAGAACTTCAGCATCACGGAGGCCAGAATTTACTCGAGTTTCAGCTACAATTCAAATGGGAACTTCTCCTGATGCTGTCAATGAACCAGAGCCACTCCATCTCCCATGATGCACCGCGAGGCCCGTGGCTTTCCTGAGTGACTCACATCGCGTGCGGTGGTTTCATCTCGGCCTCAGACAGTTTGGAACAACAAGCTGCTGCTGCTGCCTCTTCTGTCAACACGTTTAAAAAAAACTTTAAACATTTGCTCGTTACTTTGTTGTTTGAGCTCCTGCAGTGGGAAAAGTGCAGGAAACGTCTTGAGACGCTACAATGTTGCTCACAGAACAGATGAGACGCAGAAAAGAAGAGTTCTCAGCTGTTCTTCCGGTGGCAGGAGGAGAACAGAGAAACAAACCTCCTGTCATGAGTTTTGGGGTTTTTTTTTCAAACGTATTTTGGGAGGACAGCCTGATTCCTCACACCTCCAGCTACAAGTCACCTACAAATACTTTATTACACTATTTTCTCGATCAGATTTGCAGATTTTACAGTTTAAAAAACTACTTTCAGGTTTACAAACTGGAGAATAAAAGCTTGTCATTTCTTGCTGCGCAGACTTTGCAGCCGTGTCCCCAGCTTCCAGTCCTGTGGCCCCTCCCAAACCTCACCCTTCCCCTAAAAAACTCCCTCTGATCCGGATCACCCATCCCTCCGGGTCCGGGTCTTACCGTGGGCCTCTTCCAGGTGACCCCCCGGGTCTTGGAGGAGTTCCGGCCCAGCTCCTTGAAGCCCAGCGCCTCGGGGGCGGCGGGGAAGGTGGGGTCGCAGAAGAGCTTCCCCGAGGAGCTGCACTGCGCCCGCAGGGACGTGAAGTCCTGGTTCAGGTAGCGCACCGCGTTGGCGTTGGTGCCGAAGCCCGCGGCCAGGGCGCGCTTCTTGGCCAGGGTGGAGGCCACGCCGGACATGGTGATCCAAGAGGTGTGAGGCTGAAAACTTCCACAGCTTTCTTCTTCTTCCACAAACTTTTTCTTTTTTCTTTTTTTCCTCCCCTCAGCGCTCGCAGACCTCCGCCCAGGACCGAAAAGGAGGGGCGAGTGCGCGCAGGAGGACGCGTCAGGACGCGGCGAGCAGGAAACGACAGAACTCCTCTTCTAAACTCGACCCAAACACACACCCGGGACATAAAACACATGCACTTTCACGAAAAAGTTTTTTTAATCTTCAAAGTGGTTTCGGGGATTCTTTTTTATTATTATTTCAAACTAGAAAAAAAGAAGAAATAAAACGTCGATCCTGATGCGAGAAGCTGCAGATTGGGAATTAAATAAATAAATGACATGGAATCTAAAATATGCATAAATAAAGTTCAAGGAATAAAACAGTCCAGGGGGGCGTGACGTCATGAGGAGTCGGTTGAATACAGGAGTTGTTGGTGTCAAATGCAGAATAAAGTTTGAGAAGTTTAAAAAAAATAAAAAACCTCCCACATGACTGATCTGACACCCACCCCATCTCTCTCTCTCTCTCTCTCCTTCCTTCCTCCTCATCAGTTCTCCACTGAATGATAAACTGTCCTCATTAATGATAATCTGTTGTTTATTTATCTCCATCATCTCCTTTCCCCCCTCATGTTTTTATCTTCTAACCACCAGAGCAGCAGGAAGTTTCCACCTCTGAGTCTCGTTCTGGTAAAATTAAGTTTTTCTCTCCGCACCGCCTCATGACGCTCATGAGGAAGAGTTGTGGCGGAGATGACAGCGCTGCGATGCTGTTCCAGTAATGGGCCACTGGGGGGCGCTCTACGCCGTCATTAAGCGAGTCCCTCACTGGAGGCCGAAACAACATTATTAGAGTAAAGAAATACAACCCTGAACAACATTAATTCACATATAGAGACATGAAACACGTGACCACACTCCTCCACAGGTGAGTTCTGACCAGTGACGCCGGTAACGTGTCAACAAGTAACGCGTTACTCTCATATGACCACTTTTTTTCCCCGGTAACAAGTAATCTAACACGTTACTAATTCCAAAGCGGTAATCAGATTAAAGTTACTTCTCCAAGTCATTGTGAGGACGGAACACAGGAGTTGCTTGTCTGTAAAGCCGCTTTATTGTGAAACAGAACCGGAAGGTCGTACACACACACACACATCATCATCATCATCATCATTATTGCAACAAGGACACAACTGCAGATACGTTACACTATTTTTGTAATTTTCCTGCGTAAAAAGGTATATTGACAGTAAGCCCCGCCCCTTTTTTTCAATCAATCAATCAATCAATCAATGAAGGGCTGTATTTATAGATGGGGGGGCGGGGTTTAAAGGTTACAAACAGCCAGCAGTGCAAATAAATACACAGATAAATAGTGAAATAACAGACGAGAACTATGTCACTGGGTAAATATATATATGTTTATGTCAATAAATACTTGTGTAAAACTTTGATGATAAAAGTGTCAAAGGTTAAATGTGTGTTGAAAGTAACTAAAAAGTTACTTTTGATCTAACTTAGTTACTTTTAAAAACAAGAAATCAGCAAAGTAACGAGGTTATTTTTTCAAGGCAACTGTGGCAACACTGGTTCTGACAGCTGATCTATGGACACAACAGGAATCCTCCATAGTGCAGCACCTCCTCTTCCTCCTCCTCCTCTTCCTCCTCCTGCTTCAACAACTTCCCCTCCTCGCACTGCTGCTGTCAGGACTTCAGAATAAAAGCATCGGTGTAAACAGAAAGTTTTAACCTGCTGTTGATGTTCAGGTCAGAGGGATCGGTTCTGTTTGAATTCACTCACTTATTTCATCAAAGTTTATGTTTTGATGCTGAAGGTTCATGAAAACGTAACTCCAGAAACATGACGTCTAAACATCCATCCATCCATCCATCCATCCATCCTACAACCTGCAGCTCCAACAAGCTTTCATAATAATCATATTATTTTCATTCCACAGTGATTTTCAAAAATGATCTCATCTCCAGCGAAAGAAGGTAAAACAGCTGTCGGGTGTAGATATGAGGACAATAACAACAAGGAAACAAGAACGGAAAAAAGAAAAATATATAAATAAAGAAATGACCAGAAAAAACCTAGAAAATCCATAAAAAAAACAACAAAAAAACGTAGAAAATGGCCACAACAGCTACAAATGTGATCAAATAAACCTAAATTGTATTGATGACACTTCATTAACGCAACCTTATCTTTCTATGAATAAGAATTATTCTGTTCTTTATTTATTTCAGACTTTCGGCTTCAGGATAATTTCATTTTGTAGAAAGTTTCTGACATTTTGTTTCAGAAACTTTAACGCTCGACTTTCAAAGTGTTTTGTTTTGAAAGCGGTCGTTTCCTTCTCCACGCCCTTTGTTGGCATCAGAACACCTGAACCTCCCGCGGGCCGCTCCCAGAACCCAGACCCAGCGGGACTCCTCAGGGCTCAGCACAGGAACTCTCCAGGACCCCTCCAGGACTCTCCAGGACTCTCCAGGACCCTCCAGGACCTCTCCAGGACCCTCCGGATCGGCACCATGGCCGGCATCGCGACCACCCTGCAGCACAACCGGGAGAAGAACCAGGGCATCGGCACCAACAGCCACGCAGTCCGGTACCTGAACCAGGACTTCGAGTCTCTGCGGGAGCAGTGTCTGGAGAGCGGCCGCCTCTTCCAGGACGAGACCTTCCCGACATCCGCCTCCTCGCTGGGCTTCAACGAGCTCGGTCCCAGCTCCCACAAGGTCCGAGGGGTCAGCTGGACGCGGCCGACGGTGAGTCCAGACCCGACCCGACCCGACCCGACCCGACCCGAGACAAACCAGGGACAGGAAGTCAGACCTGATGGACAGATTCCCTCAGATGAGGGATTTATCGATTTTATCTAATCTAATGTGATGTTTTCTAACGTAAACTGTTCTAATCTGATGTCGTATAATCTATAATAGGGTCGATATGATCTGACTCACCTGCACAGACTCACCTGAGCTCGTGAGGCTCCTGGAGGCCTCGTGTAAAAAACAGTTTGAGGAATATTTAAATAATCTGCAGGGGGATTGAGATTACCAGAGGAGGAATTATTATTAAACATGTTGGATTAGAACAAACAAAGATTCCTAATCTTATTTCATAATAAAAATAATAATAATAATATCAATAATCATATGAATAATAGTAATAATAATAATGATGACAGGAACATTGTGACCTTAAGAGAACTATTGTTTTTCCTTTCTCTGCTGTTCTGCTGTGTATTTGTTGGGGGGGGGGGTGGCGGCTTGTTGCCATGGTGACAGACTGTCCCTCCGGGTCCTGATGAGTGTTTGTGTGCAGGAGATCACCTCGTCTCCCGAGTTCATCGTGTCCGAAGCCACGAGGACGGACATCTGCCAGGGGGCTCTGGGTGAGGGAACCTGAACAACAGGTTCAGAGGCTGAGTCAGCCGGAGGGGGCGGAGCCACCTGGGTGTACACACCTGTGTGTGTGTGTGTGTGTGTGTGTGTGTGTGTGTGTGTGTCTGACATTGACATTCACACAGGTGTGTGTGTGTGTCTCCACTTTTAACTCAGAGGAAGTCAGGGACATAATACCTCATATCAGATTAATTTACCAACAGATTTGTTTTTTCTTTTACACACACACACACACACACACACACACACACACACACACACACACACACACACACACACACACACACACACACACACACACACACACACACACACACACACACACACACACACACACACAGTTGTGGTGCAGCAACACACACACAATCCTGTAAAATTCCACTCAGATGGGTGTGTCAGAATGTGAGTGTTTGTGTGTTTGTCTTGAGTGTGTGTATGTATTTTATTTGCATGTGTGTGTGTGTGTGTAGGTGTGTGTGTTTTGTTCGTATGAATGGGAGGTTCTGAGGTTTCCGTTGGTGAGCGTCGTCTTGTCAACACGGGGAGTGAAAACATGCAGCGGGGCGGCGGCGCCCTGTGACGTCACCACCCTGTGATGTCACCGCCCCCGGAGACTTCAGCCAATCAAGCGACGACTCTATTCAACAACTGTTCCCTCGTTTCAGGAAGTTACTGACGGCCAGTCAGTGGTTCCAGTCGTTTTAAGGAGTAGTGGAAGTACTTTAGTAGTTTCTGCTGCAGAAATTACTTCCTTGTTAAAGTTCCTGTGTTACTAATGTCCACGTTTGTATTATTGTAATGCAGCTGTGAGGGGCTGGTGCTCCGTAATCTGGATGTTAGAGGAGGAAGATGGTCTATAATCTGATGTTAGAGGAGGAAGATGGTCTATAATCTGATGTTAGAGGAGGAAGATGCTCTATAATCTGATGTTAGAGGAGGAAGATGCTTTATAATCTGATGTTAGAGGAGGAAGATGCTCTATAATCTGATGTTAGAGGAGGAAGATGCTCTATAATCTGATGTTAGAGGAGGAAGATGCTCTATAATCTGATGTTAGAGGAGGAATATGCTCTATAATCTGATGTTAGAGGAAGATGCTCTATAATCAGATGGTAGAGGAGGAAGACGCTCTATAATCTGATGTTAGAGGAGAGAGATGCTCTATAATCTGATGTTAGCGGAGAGAGATGCTCTATAATCTGATGTTGGAGGAAGATGCTCTATAATCTGATGTTGGATGAGGAAGATGCTCTATAATCTGATGTTAGAGGAAGACGCTCTATAATCTGATGTTAGAGGAAGATGCTCTATAATCAGATGTTAGAGGAGGAAGATGCTCGAGAATGTGATGTTAGAGGAAGATGCTCTATAATCTGGATGTTAGAGGAAGATGCTCTATAATCTGATGTTAGAGGAGAGAGATGCTCTATAATCTGATGTTGGAGGAAGATGCTCTATAATCAGATGTTAGAGGAGGAAGATGCTCGAGAATGTGATGTTAGAGGAAGATGCTCTATACTCTGGATGTTAGAGGAAGATGCTCTATAATCTGATGTTAGGGGAGGAAGATGCTCTATAATCTGATGTTAGAGGAGGAAGACGCTCTATAATCTGATGTTAGAGGAAGATGCTCTATAATCAGATGTTAGAGGAGGAAGATGCTCGAGAATGTGATGTTAGAGGAGGAAGACGCTCTATAATCTGATGTTAGAGGAGGAAGATGCTCTATAATCTGATGTTAGAGGAGGAAGACGCTCTACAATCTGATGTTAGAGGAGGAAGATGCTCTATAATCTGGATGTTAGAGGAAGATGCTCTTACACACACTCCCCCCCCCCCCCCCCCCCCCCCAGGTGACTGCTGGCTCCTGGCTGCCATCGCCTCTCTGACCCTGAACAAGGAGGTTCTGGCTCGAGTCGTCCCTCATGGTCAGAGCTTTGAAGACGGTTATTACGCCGGGATCTTCCACTTCGAGGTACAAAAAAGCAGAAGAAGAAAGTTTGGACAAACCCTGACCACAGATGAAAAACCTGTCCCGCCCCCCCCCCCCCCCCCCCTCCAGTTCTGGCAGTTTGGCGAGTGGGTGGACGTGGTGATCGACGACCGGCTGCCGGTCAAAGATGGAGAGCTGATGTTTGTCCACTCGGCCGAGGGGAGGGAGTTCTGGAGCGCCCTGCTGGAAAAGGCCTACGCCAAGTAAGACGTGGAAACGTTGGGGGAAAAAAACATTTCATGTTTTATTACATTTTTTTTCTTAATAGATTTTCCCATTTTAGCTATTTTAAGCATCTCAACTATTTTTGGCCACTTTTGCTATTTAATTATTTATAGCCTCGTTTTTCTTTTTCCTCCTTTCTTTCCTTCTATTTTTTTCTTCCATTTCCTGTTTTCCTTTTTTTTTTTCTTGAAAGAAAAAACAACTAATTTTAATCATTTAGTTTTTACCTTTTCCACTCAGTTTTTTTTTTTTTTTTTTTTTTTTTTTTTTAAGTTATGCAGTTTAAAATATTTTATATAAATAAATAAATTTGGCAATTCCAGAAATTTCCTCTGTTTTCGCCGTTTTCACTTTATTTCGCCGGGGCTCAGACCAGCAGCAGTCAGAAAATCAATGTGGTGTTTAAAATAAAATAAGAATGTAAGCAAGATGTTTATAAATAGTTTTGTCCAAATGTCCCGGTTGCAGACCCCCGACAGAGACGTCATGGCGGGGTCGGTTAGTTTTTTTTCTTTTCTGGTGGTTCCTTCCGTCAGATCGTCTGAGTCTGACGACGACGGACGGGTTATTTGAAGTTATTTGCAAACACGTCGACGCCTCGCCGGCGACTTCTGTCGCTCCGCCGTCCTCTGTTGTCCCTGGGTGTGTCCTCTGTTGTGTCGACTGGGGCGTGACGGCCACGCTGTCCCCGCAGGCTGAACGGCTCCTACGAGGCGCTCTCCGGGGGGTCCACCACCGAGGGCTTCGAGGATTTCACCGGCGGGATCGCCGAGGTCCACGAGCTGAGGAAGGAGGACCCGCGTCTGCTGTTCCACATCATCCAGAAGGCGCTGAGCCGCGGCTCCCTGATGGGCTGCTCCATCGACGTAAGACACGGGTCGTCCACATTTTTCCCTCCCCCGACCTCCAGACGAGGACGTGGGACCGAACCTCACCGTGTCGTCGTCCTTGTTCAAACACTACAGATCACCAGCTCGTCCGACTCGGAGGCCGTCACTCACCAGAAGCTGGTGAAGGGCCACGCCTACTCCGTGACAGCTGCAGCTGAGGTAAGCCACGCCCCCCCCCCCCTCAGGCACTGTGAGCTGCAGGTATAGACCAGGTGAGGGCGCTGTGACACCGTTTGCCGTTTGGCTGCAGGTGGAGTACCAGGGGGACATGGAGAAGCTGATCCGGATCAGGAACCCGTGGGGTCAGGTGGAGTGGACCGGCGCCTGGAGCGACAAGTAAATCTAAACGTCTATTGATGAAGCCAAAAGTTTGTTACAACTAAAGAACCAAAAGTGAGAGAGGCGTATGGAATGGAGGCTTTAATGGCAAAACTACAGTTGAAGTCTGAGATCTTCATGAGAAAATGGTTTCCTATAGAAAAATACCTGTCGAACTGATTGGCCACCTTCACGACACGGTAATGTCTTAATTGCCCATCTTTTTATTATATTTGTCTCATATCGGTTCTGTTGTCATAGTATTATTATTGTTATTTTTCTTACAATGTCATGTATATGTTGTCGAGGAAGGTTCTGTAACGTGAGTTCTCATGTTCATGTTTATTATTAAAAAATAAATAAAAATAAAGTTAAAAAAAACTAAACTAAAGAACCACTGATGCTTACCTGAACTGGCCTCAGTGACGCTGAAGTTTGCCGTGTGTGTGTGTGTGTGTGTGTGTAGTTCGTCGCAGTGGCGTTACATCAGCGATGACGACCGGGAGCGTCTGAGCCATCGCTCCGAGGACGGAGAGTTCTGGTAACAGTGTGTGTGTGTGTGTGTGCGGTGACCTCTGAATGTTACCCTGTGTGTGTATTGCGTCCGTGGTGAACCCTGGGCTCTGTCTTGCAGGATGTCCTTCTCAGACTTCTGCCGCCACTACTCCCGGGTGGAGATCTGTAACCTCACCCCCGACGCCCTGAGCGACGACGGCGTCTCCAAGTGGGCTCTGTCCAAGTTCGAGGGCAGCTGGAGGAGAGGCTCCACGGCCGGGGGCTGCAGGAACTACCCCAGTGAGTCCTTCCTGTCGGGCAACACTTCCAGAATTATGCTGTTTATCATTTCTTTAATCTTATCGTCCCCTGTGAAACTCTGGAAATTATCTGACAACGAAGGGTTAAGATATTTCCCCCCGTTCTCCTTTAAGCAGGTTTTAATTAGTCGGTAGAGACTCTATAGGTCCTATAGATATATCGACCTCCTATAATATAGGAGGTGGAGGTGATTCACGGTCTGACCACCGTCTGACCGTCGGCTCCGGCCCGCAGACACTTTCTGGACCAACCCTCAGTTCGTGATCCGACTGGACGAGGAGGACGACGACCCCGACGACGGCGAGTCGGGCTGCAGCCTGGTGATCGGGGTGATCCAAAAGAACCGGCGGCGCATGAGAAAGATGGGCGAGGATGTGCACACCCACGGCTTCGCCGTCTACGAGGTGAGCAGAATGAGGAAGAGGATTGTTGTGACTTCTTCTTCTTCTTCTTCTTCTTTCCCGATCGAGAAAAAAACTGAATCCGCTTTTCTTTCTCCGTCCGTCAGGTTCCCGATGAGGTGAGACCCCCCCCCCCGTCGTCGCCGGCATCTTGTCCGTCCACGCTGTTGATTGGTGGAAGTTTCACCTGCGTCTCTCTCGCTCCCTCAGTTTTCCGGTCAGAGGAACGTCCACCTGAGCAGGAACTTCTTCCTGCAGAACGCCTCGGCCGCCCGCTCCGAGACCTTCATCAACCTGCGCGAGGTGTGCACCCGCCTGTCGCTGCCGCCCGGGGAGTACGTGGTCGTACCGTCCACCTTTGAGCCCAACAAGAACGGGGACTACTGCGTGCGCGTTTTCACCGAGAAACAAGCCGACTTCCAGTAAGTGACGGTTTCGTTTTTTTTTGTTCTCGAACCAGGAGCAGATCGGGGAAAAAACCAGTTGTTGGATCCATGAACAGACCAATAAATGTCCTGGTTCAGTGTTTAAGCAGTCGTCCACATCGTGCTGTTCTACGGGAAAGTGTAAAAGACTAGAGAAGAAAAAATAAATAAAATCCTCATTTCATCACGTGCGTTGAAAAGTCCAAAAAGCCATGGCATGTCACTGCTTCTACAGAATCCATTGCAGGCAGTTTAATGGCCTTCAGAACCGGCTTTAGCTCACAAACACAGTGACGGTTTCATCAGTATTCGGACTTCGAAGAGACGTTGCAGCTGTACGAGGGACGTGATGGACACCGATCCCTGCTGAGACGTATCATCCTTATTAAAACAGAAGCAATAAGCAACCTGCTATGGTCAGAATTGTGTGACTTAATGTGATTATTTCGGCATCGTCAGGCAAAATGGTGAAGGTTGGACCAGAGGAGACGTTTTTCATTGTTGTATTTCAAGAGACGTTACTCAAGTCAATGTGATTGTCGCTCCCCTCCAGTTTAATCACGGACGACAAGGTGTTTCCTTTTCATACAGACATTTATTCCCGACGTCATGTCGAAGTGGCGAAATGCCGACGTCAATGCCGTGAGAACTGAATAAATAAATATACAAACATACGAGTTTAAGCACATATTCAGAAAATGACAGTTAACATTGTGTTAACAGATGTGCTGCTCCATGCGGTGACTGATATAGTGCATCTAAAATAAATTATCTGACCACAACAAGATAACATTTGTTCCACAGAAAGGTTCCGCTTCAAACAATATTCACCCTTGTGTTTCTTAACCTTTTTAATGTATTTATAAAACAACAAATATGATTTTATTAACTAAATGATTCCTGGTTTTAACTCAAAAATAATTAAATGAACTTAAATTGCATAGCTGACTTTGATGACAGCTACAGTGATGTATGTTTACAGAGAGCTGGACGACCCCATCGAGAGCCGTGTGGAGAAGGTGAGACCGCGAGCCGCCGCACCCGAGGATTGTGGGTACAGTGGGATCTGACGCCGGAGGGTTTTGTCTTGTTCTGCCGCAGATGGACTTTGATGAGGACGACATCGACGACCGCTTCAGGGGCCTGTTTGGGCAGCTGGCCGGAGGGGTGAGCGCGCCTGGGGAAACCCAACCGGTCGGGAGCCGGCGGGGGCGGGGGGGGGGGTCGGCGACGGAGACGATCTGATCTGAGACCGTTTTTTTGTGTTTCTGCAGGACTCTGAGATCAGCGCCTTCGAGCTGCAGAGGATCCTCAACAAGGTGGTCACCAAACGTAAGCCGCTTCGCGCCGTCTCTCCGCCGCCGCGTCGCGTCGTCGCTTCCTTTCCTCACCGTGTTCTTAACGCCTCAGGTTCCGACGTGCAGACGAGCGGCTTCAGCCTCACCACGTGCCGCAACATGGTCAACATGCTGGACGTATCCTTCACTGCTGATCATGGCTTCTATTCTGGAAGAAAACACACACAAAAAAAACCCACATTTCTGAGGTAGAGCAGGTGAGCGAGGCTTGATGACATCACTTCCTGAACCCGTCACCTCAGAAAGACGGCAGCGGGAAACTCGGACTGGTGGAATTTAAAATTCTGTGGACCAAGATCGATAATTACCTGGTGAGTTTACCCAGAACTGGAAAATGAATTCAAGAATTGTCCTTTTTTTCCATACAAGAGGAGAAATTGTTTGTTTGTTGACAGAAAGTGTACCGAGAGCACGATGTGGATAACTCTGGGACGATGAGCTCCACAGAGATGCGGGTGGCTGTGGAGGAAGCGGGTAGGCCGCCTCTTGATTTGTTCCTACTGCGCCCGGGTTCTGACACCCTCTGCTCTGTCTGCCAGGCTTCAGCCTGAACAACCCTCTGCATCAGATCTTGGTGGCCCGGTACAGCGAAAGCGAACTGACCATCGACTTCGATAACTTCGTGGGCTGCCTGGTTCGCCTGGAGAACATGTTTGGTGAGTGTTGACTCGGCCGCCAGCTCACCGCTCGCCACCGGCTCGCCGCTCGCCTTCACGCTGCCGTCTCTTCTTCTTCAGACACGTTTCAGTCGCTTGAAGACGGCGGAACCATCCAGCTGAGCTTCGTGCAGGTAGGAAAACCTCTGCGGCCGTGTCTCATCGTTACATCACTTACAAAGAGACTCGAATCTCAAGAGTGTATAAAACTTTATTTTCAGAAAAAATTGCATATGTACATGAAAGTTTGTAGCGTGTGGACAAAAGTCCCAAAGCCGTCTCCTCCATGTTTGGTTGTTTGTCTCCGTCAGTGGCTCGAGCTGTCTCTGCTGTGAGGACGGCGGCTCGGCGTGGCCTTGGTCCTGACCCTGCCTGTGTGTGCCCTCCTGCTCTCTGATTGGTCAGATGGTGTGTGACGATGTAATCATAATAAAATGGTGACCGAGCGGTATGGTTTATTTCTTTATGCAAAAAAAGAACACTTGATTTCTGCGAGCGGCCGCGCAGCAGCACGCTAAAAAACGTCACCGCTGCGTTCTACGGCGGGCGAAGTCCTCGGCCCACCGGAGCGCCTCGGAGACGTCGCTGCAGTTCCCCATTCCCTTGGCGACCAGCGCCGACCCTCCGGCGCTCCCGCTGAACTGATGACAAACGGCCACCGCCCAATCGGAGGCAGCGAGAGCCGGCGAGTCCTGTGGAGAGACGGCCAAGTTGATCATTTGAGGCCCCAGATAGGCCCCGCCCCCTTTGTGATGTCATCAGAAGTTACCTTGGGCACCTGGCAGGCGCATAAAAGTTTCCCAGAATCCCCCTGGGGAGCCAGCAGCATCACATGACTGAGCGGAGCGGCGGCGCTGAGCTGGTTCACGGTTTTCATCAGCACCTGAAACCGTCCGGTCAGATTAGTTACAGATTAGTTACAGGTTAGTTACAGATTACTGACGGTTCATTATTTCAGATCCAAGATCTGAACGTTCCGCACCGACAGAGAATCCGTTTCCACGTGATCCACGAACACGTCTTTCAACTCCTCCCACTTCTCCAGCAGCTCCCGAGCCTTCGCTGTCGCCTGCGCAAAGCATGATGGGAAAGTGTAAGAGTGTGTGTGTGTGTGTGTGTGTGTGCGCGCGGTTTTACACACACCTCTTTGGTTTCAAGTTTACGGTTGCGGGTGTTGGCGCTCCTCTGCAGGGCCTTCAGGCGAGCCTGCAGTTCCTTGCGCTGCCACTGGGGGATGGGCGTGTTGTCCACGGCCTGTCGGGACACGACACGGGGTCAGACGGGCTGCCGCGTGTCACCCTCTCGCCTTCGCGGTCTCACCGTGCGACACGCTTACGTCAGAAAGGACGCCGACCTCCTTGACGAGGCGCCGGGTGGCTTCGAGGGTCGAGGGGGCGGAGTCCGAGAACCTGACGGACAGCGAGTCCACCTCCTCCGCCAGGACGTGTCCCGCCTCCCGGGCCTGGTCACAACCACTCAAGTCATGTGACATGTCTTTTCGACAAAACACTCCATTTTCACCCGTCCGCTCCTCCTGACCTGCGTGGCGTCTCGTCCCGTCACGGCGACCAACCGGCTGATCCCCCTCACCGTCTGTCTCTCCGACGTGACCACCAGGTCCTGGATGTCTGCAGTCCGCAGCAGGTGGCTGAGGACGTCCAAAGAGTGAGCGAGTGAACAGACGAGTTGAGGTGTGTGTGTGTGTGTGTGGAGTCTCACGTTCCGCAGCAGAGCTCCACCGACATCTCTCTGGCCACACGACCGTCCAGCAACTCTGAAACCGGAACCTCCAGAGACACCACACGGACCGGGTCCGGATACACCTGAAACACACACACACCTGTCACACGTGTACACGCCAACAAACACGCAACGCAACGAGAACCGACCTCGTCCACCGTCCTGAGGCCTGCGATGCCGCGAGCCGCCTGCAGGGGGACTTCCTGGCTGTGGACCGCCTGGTTCTCCGAGATGACGTCGCCAATGAGTTCCTCAAGCTGCTGCAGCTGAGAGACGCTCAGAGAACCCTGAGGACGAGCAACAGGATGTTGGACGGACACACACACACACACACACACACACACACACACACACACACACACACACACACACACACACACACACACACACACACACACACACACACACACACACACACACACACACACACACACACACACACACACACACACACACACACGTGCGCCTAGAGGTGTGCTAACCTTGACGCTGCAGTCGAAGCGCAGCCGGTCGGCGGACACGTGAGATCCTCGTTGCTGCGCCGACGGACCCAAAAGTTTCCTCAGAGCGAAGTTCAGCACGTGAGTCGCCGTGTGTTTCACCATGCAGGACAGCCGGTGCGCCTGCGGATCGACGGCACTAGTAAGTAAGTAAAATTTATTTATAAAGCGCTTTTCACAGATAAAATCACAAAATGCTGTACAGGAGAAAAGGTAAAAACAACAATAGCGGGAGCGACCGGAGGAGTACCAGGGGCACGACAAGTCAGACACATATTTAGGAGCCTGACCGTGCAACGCTCTAAAAGTCAGAACTAAAATCTTGAATTCAATTCGAAATTTGATGGGGAGCCGGTGCAGAGTATAAGATAGGAGGAACGTGAGACCGTCTGCTTGATCCCGTTAAAAGCCGCGCTGCAGCATTTTGGAATATCTGAAGTAGGTTCTAAGCAGATTTGTTAAAACAAGTAAAAAGGGAGTTATAATAATCTAAATGAGACGAGATAATAAATATGTTTTCAAATCCTTTTTAAAAGAGACAACAGAGTTGTTAATGTAACTGTGCACGTGCATCATCGATCCGACCGAAGGGAACGACAATCAGCTTTCCCAACCTGGTCCAGGTGCAGCTGCACCGTGTCTCCGACCCGCAGGCCGTCGGCCGCCACCACCCGGTGGACCACGTAGCCTCCGGCTCGGGCCACCGCCTCCACCGGGTACACCACATCCTGCAGCCCGTCCCGGGTGAAGAACCCCCGGTCGTGTGACTGACCGCCTTGTTCGGAGTAGAAGCAGGTCCGGTCCAGGACGACGCCGCAGCGCTGGCCCTCCCCGACCGCCGGCACCAGAGCGCCGCCGTCGTGCAGCGCCAGGACGCTCGCTCGGCACGGTGGGAACACTACGAGGGGTCAGAGGTGACGGTGTGAGCCAGGGGGGGGGTTCAGGTGGAGCGTTTTAGAAGAAGAAGAAGAAGAAACTTTATTTATATAGCACCTTTCACAGATAAAATCACAAGGTGCTTCACAGAGGCATAAAAATAATAAAATAGTACGGGCGGAATAAAGATAAAACCAATCACAGCCATGTCGACTAAAAGCTTGTCTGAACAGCCGTGTTTTCAGCTGCTTCTTAAAAGAATCCACAGGTCAGCTCCACGCAGCGACAAAGGAAGGTCGTTCCACAATCTAGGAGCAGCAGCTTCAAAGGCCAAGTCTCCTCTGGTTTTAAAGTGGGTCTGTGGAACAGTGACCCGAGACCTGAGAACATCAGGGAGCGACCGGAGGAGTACCAGGGGCACAGCAAGTCAGACACATATTTGGGAGCCTGACCGTGCAACGCTCTAAAAGTCAGAACTAAAATCTTGAACTCAATTTGAAATTTACCGTATCTGTCGTGTTCCAACCGGTACGAGTATTTGAGGCCGTCGTCGCTGTGAGGGACCCCGAGACGTTGCAGCTCCGCCAAGCTGACCACGTCCAGCGCCTGCTGGGTCGTGGCGCCTGCGGGCGGGTCGGAGGTCACCTGGGACACACGGACGGGGGGGGGGGGAACCGATGACGCCAACGCTCGCACCCCGGGGGGGTCCGGGTTAAAAAAACACTGTACCTTCTGGTTCTCTGCGATCAGGCGCTGCAGCTCCGGGGCGTCTACCCGCACCCCCGACTCCTCCAGCATCAGGTCCACCAGGTCCAGAGGGAAGCCCAGGTTGCGGTGCAGAGACCAGGCCACCGAGGCTGCAAATACACGACGCCACGTTTTTTCACGGAGGGGTCAGCGAACGCGTGTGGCAGGGACGGCGAACGCGCGCGGCGGTGGGAACTGACCGGGGAACACTTCCCGTCCGGACCCCATCCGGCCGAGCGTGCGCCGGATCAGCCGGCTGCCCTGCCGCAGGGACGACAGGAACTGGTCCTCGTTCTCGTCGATGACCTCCATCACCTGCAAAGACGGCGGCTGGTGACGGCTTCCTGTGACATCACTCACCTCGTGCGGGGGGGGGGGGGGGGGGGGGGGGGGGGGAACTCACGCGATCCTGCTCACGGCGCAGCTCCGGGTACGTGTCGCCCTGCGGGGAAAAACCAAAAAAAACGGACCGTCAGCAGCCGCTGCTCGGACTCCGGAGAGGATTCTGGGAAAATGTTGGTTCACCAGCAGGTGTGTGACGGTGGGGACCAGGCCGGCCAGCGCTCCCCGGGGGGTCTGGAGGACCTCGACGCAGAAACGCACCGCCCGCCGCAGGATCCTCCGCAGCACCAACCTGACGAGACGGGGAAGTCAGTGACTCCGCCTCCAGGGGGCCGACGGCTGGTTGGACGGCGACTCACTCGGCTCCGGACATGCCGGGATGAACGCCGTCGGCGATGCACACCGCTAGGGTGCGGACGTGGTCGGCCACCACCCTGTAGGCCAGGTCCACCTGCCCGCCGTCGGCCCCGCCCCCGTACGGCCCCACCGCCGACCTCTGGGGACACGGTGTCGCCAAAGGCGACGGCGTCACGACAGCAGAACTTGGCTTGCGAGGACGGGCGGTCGGCGTGGCGACGGGCGTGTCCGTACCTGGTGGATGGCGTGCAGCAGCGGGGCGAACAGGTCCGTGTCGTAGTTGGAGGTTTTGCCCTGCAGGACGCCGACCAGCCGCTCCAGACCCAAACCGGTGTCCACGCTGAACCGGGGCAGCAGGCGCAGGCTGCGGTCCGCCTCCCTGGACACACACACACACACGCACACGCACACGCACACACGCACGCACAAGACGGAAAGAATCACATTTGCCATAAGACGTCATGGATCAGGAATATTTAACCAGTGAGGCCATCGTGTTCTTACCAGGTTTACTTCATGATCAAAGTTTTTCCTTTTATTTTTTGTTTAATAACACCAAGGTGCACCCATGTTTCCCTGTTCTCAGGAAAGTAGTTATTTAGTGGTAAGATTTTATTTAAGTATTATAATACAGTGGACCAACCAGCCATTCTTCTCTGTACCATTTTAAATAGGTTTGGATATTTTGCGGCGATTTAACTGTAACTGTCAAACACAAATGTGTCAAACACAAATGTGTCTCATGTGTTATGTGGAGAATTTTGTCAACCAATAAAAAAAAAAAGAAGGAAATTAAAAGTCCTTTTACTTCTAATGTCTCTAGTCTAACGTGAAAGCTCTGGAATAAATCTATAACTTGTCACTCATCAGTCTAAGAGCAGAAGTATTGATCTGTAGATTATTTATTTGGATGTTTGTGAAGTGTGACAGTGATCAAAATGCAGAAAAAGAGACCCTGTGTCAATGTTGGGCGCTTTTATCTCGTGAAAACAATGAGTGCTTGTTTTTTTTTGTTGACATTTGATTTGTATTTCATCACATTTAGCTCCTCGCCACTGGATTTCAAGGCAGCGACACCCGATTGGTTTTTATTTCCCAGCAGGGGGAAAAAAGACACTCTGCAAAGCGTTTAGATTTTGAGGAATAGTTATAAGACAAACATAATTACCTCTTGTTTATTTATTTATTTTCATTTTCAAAATGGAAACTGTCCCGATTTCACATTAGAAATGTCGGTTTGTAGCAGAGTTATTAAGATACGATAGCAAACATTAGTCCTTTAAAAGCCGAGGTAATTTTTCAACTTGTTGATTTAAGAATTTTAATAATTATACAGTGAAACTTTACGTATTCTATTCTCGGAAATAATTCACAATGATAAGTTCCATTTATGGTATGAAACCCGCTCGCAGTTTGACAACACTGCATATGGACGTGATGTATTCCACATTAGTAAAGCTGTAAAATCACATCGCTTGACTTGACTGTATGTCAATATATATATGTTTATTCACTTCTTCTCTGCTGTCGTCTTGAGTCAGGATTTTGCTGTTTAATTGTGAGCATTTCCAATTAAAAAAAAAAAAAAAAAAGTCCTTTTAAAAAGTAACACCTGCAGCCAGTAATGTAATAAACCATGAACAGGGTGACGCAGCCATAATGTTCATTAATTGAGGAAACAAACTCCGTTTCCATTTTTTTTTTTTGCGCTGCTGGATTTATTATATTCAGAACGGCCAAAATGACGACCTCACTGGTTGTTACTGGTTGTTACTGGTGGTCTGGTGGGACCTGGTCCTGCTGGTGGTACCAACCGGTTGTACTGCATGAAGACCAGGTTCCAGATCTCCACCACCTCGGGACTGTCGGCGTTGACGAGCGCGGCGGCGTCCCTGCCGCCCACGTGGTCGTAGTGGATCTCGGTGCAGGGGCCGCAGGGGCCCGACTCGCCCATCTCCCAGAAGTTGTCCCTCATGCCGAAGGGCCGGAGGCGTGCGGCGGGGACGCTGAGGGAAACGGGTGAGGCGGCGGTCAGCGAACGCCGCCGAGCCGCCGGTCCGGTCCGGACTGTGTGGACTCACCCGACGTCCAGCCAGATGAGACGCGTCTCCTCGTCGGCTGGGAGCCCGGACGCGGCGTCGCCGCCGAAATACGACACGTACAGTCTGTCCTCGGGGATCCCGTAGTGCTCGGTGAGGAGGCTCCACGCCATGCGACACGCGTCCTCCTGAAAACACCCGGGAGGGTTATAAACACCCCACCCCCCCACTGAACGCTCTGCCTTGAGCAGTGTGTGGGCAAGGAAGCTCCACCCCCCCCCCCCCCCCCCTTCACCTTGAAGTAGTCTCCGAATGACCAGCTGCCCAGCATCTCAAAGAAGGTGTGGTGGTAGCCGTCCCGGCCGACGTCGTCCAGATCGTTGTGCTTCCCGCCGGCTCGGACGCACTTCTGGCTGTTGACCACGCGGCGGTAAGACGCCATCTCGCTGCGGGGGTCCGCCGTCCCCAGGAAGATTGGCTTGAACTGACGGAACAAGGCAAATGTCTGGTCAACCACCTGATCCTCCTCCGTCCTCTTCTACAGACAGTCGAATGTCCAGTTTTTACCCGGCTGTCAATTATGTTATTAAAGTTTTTTTTATTTATTTAAAAACTCCACCTGTCCACTGACAGTGGTCACAGGTTGATGCAGCCCGTCTACCTTGGGCTCAGAGCCACGCCCCCTCAGTGACGCAGCAGGACTCCGACGTTTACCTGAGCGCGTGCAGCTGAGCGACAGCCACGATCTGACACATGTCCATCAAACCAGCACGAACCAGCAAGACAACTTCATACGTCACTGTGAGCACCGGAGATGACCAGGGCAGCTCCGGATTTCTAACATCTGCCGTTACTGCGGCAACAAGGGACGCTGAGGAACGCCTGTCACCACTTAACACGGAAACCGATTCCTCCACAACATCGGACCGGACCACGAAATGCCCCTTTTCCGCTCCAGCGGTGAATCAATAATGTTCAGGGTGAAGGTGCAGCGGCTCTCTGACCTGGTTCATCCCGGCGTTGACGAACAGCAGGCTGGGGTCTCCTCTGGGTCGGACCGGGGAGGACGGGACCAGCAGGTGTCCGTGTTTCTCCGTGAAGAAGTCCAGAAAGGTGCTGCGGACCTTCGCGGCCGGCAGCCCGCTCAACGGGCGCGGTGAGGCGGACTGCCGGAGGCCGAGCGGGCCGCCGGGCGGCCACAGCCTCCTCGGGAGCAGCCGGTACATGACGACCGGAGGCGAACCGGGACCAGTTCAGAACGACCCCGTCACAGTCAGGGACGACGGCATGACAGGGCGCATGCGCTGTGTCGACACCGTTCTTCGTCTGAGGGACACCGAAACATGGGAGACTTGACCGCCACCTGCCGATCAGGCTGAGGAACTGCAGCTTCATCGCTTCTACTTCATTCTGTTGAACACACAAAAAAAACTTGTTTAACTTTTCTTAATGCGGCACGAGGAGCTCTCACCCGTACTAATATAAACCTATTTTATATTTTGTTATGTGTCAAGAAACATGATTTTGTATTGTCACTACACCCATGACTCGCGTATCAGAATATTGTTTGATTTATTGATTTATTTCGAAGAAAGGAACAATTAAAATTCGATGAAACAATGGAAAATAAAAAATAAAATAATTTTACAAATTAAATCAAATTTCAATGTAACCCATATTTCCCACCGTGTGTGTGTGTGATTGAACGCCTCAAGCAGCCGCAGCGGCTTTGAACTCGTCAGTTAATCACGCTCACCTGCCAGTTAACGCCTCGGCACGCGCTGCCGGTGTGTGCAGGGTACCGGGGAGTCCACCGGGAGTCTACCGGGTAGCTGAGGCGGACCCGGCGGCGGGATGCAGAAAGGGATGAAGAAGTACTTCGTCAACATGGACGAGTACCTGTCCAGTCTGGGTCTGTACCGGAAAATGGTGGCCAGGGACGCGTCCAGCCTGTTCCGGGCCGTGTCCGAGCAGGTGAGTCCCGGGGATGGACGGGGGGAGGGGGGACGGGGGGGAGAAAATGCTCCCTAACTGTTAACTTTATTCATTAGAAAAGTGGAGACTGACAACAGAAAAGTTGCGGTTTAGAGCTATGCAGGCCAAAAATAGGATTTAATTTGACTATTTAATAAGTGGAAGCTGAAGAATATTGTATTTTTTTGGGGGGGGAGAAGGTGTGGCCTTTTAATAAGAAGTTCCACTTCTTCACACTCCTTTTCAGACACGCTATCTGATTATATTCTGCTTTAATTAGGTTGTGTGGTGAAATATCTGTTGGCACTGTGGACCGACACTGATTTTGAACATGTTTTTGTTGGTTTAACAGATGAAGAGAAGCTCATATTAGTTCCTGTTGGTTCTCTTGGCTGCAGTATTTTCTGCCAGTTAAGAAGCTTTGGCCCTGACCTGCAGGGTTTAGCTCCTCCCAGGTGCAACACACCTGATTGCAATTAAGGGCTCATTAATGGCCTTTTTTCTTTTTTTTCCACAACCTTGGTGATGACGTCATCATAGACTCGGGTATGCTGAAGCAGGGAGAGACAAAAACATCCAGGACCGGGTTTGGACACCCCTGTCTTAAAAGCAGTTGTTTCAACCTGATGAGAGGGAGTTGCAGTCTTAGTCCACTCTGGGAGGAATATTATGAATTGATAATAATAATCTATGCATTTTAGAGACCATCCAGGATAAAAAAAATAATAATTACAGGTCTTTAAGACAAACGTATAGTTTAAACAAGTAAATTGGTATCATCTGGTGATTGACAAATACATTTGTGTATCTTCTGCATCGCAATGGAAGTTAATGGCGTGTTTCTTGATGAGTTTCCCTTTATGAAGCATTTATAATGTGGGAAGTCTCGGTCCCAAGACGGAGCCCTGTGGAACGCCTTGTTTACCTTTTAAGTCTGAGTTGAAAGATTGTTAACCTGAACAAAGTGTCCAGTAAATATGATTAGAACAGTTGAGTGTTGTACCACGATGTGTTCTAGTCTCTGTCGTTATCATCAATAATATCAAATGCAGCACTGAGATCTAACAGACGGGAACAGAGACCAGAGACTTCAGGAGAATTATATTGCAATTAATTTTGCGTGTGTGTGTGTAGTTGTATTACTCTCAGAACTACCATCAGAAGATCCGACAGGACTGCGCAGACTTCATGAGAGCCAACAGATGCAACTTTGAACCGGTGAGTTTAACACGAGTGTCACTAACCTCATCAATCGACCCGAATTCTCCCAAAATTCATCTTTTTTTCCCCTCAAATATAGCAAATCATCGGCTCAAGTACACAACTCGCTACTGACTTTCAGTTTAGTATTACACCCAGTAACCTGATTGGTTAACTGATACCATGTGGTCTATAGCGTTTGAGAGGCGGCCTCTGATTGGTTCGTAATTCTCTGACTTATCCTAATACGTTCACATTCCGGGGAGGAAATGTGACGAATTTTCTTTCCTATATGTTGAGGAATTATATCTGCAGATTACACACAGGTGGGACTATTCATCTAAATTTTAATTTCCAAAATGTTGACACACATTTGGATAACTGCACATCAGTCATGCTTTTCATTGAAGAATTAAATATTATTTGCTGTGAAAATGCAGCTTTTTGATAGCATTGCAAGATCTAGGGACGGAGCTTTAGGAAGCCTGCAGACAACAAATGAGATCTAATATTCAATTAAACTAATAAGAGGCGAATAAAAACTATTTCAGAGTTCAGTGTCTACAGGTGCTCAGTTTAGGCGTTCAGATAGAAGTAATGTGAAACGACAAGTGGCGTAAACAAGAATGTGCAGTGACGTTTGGACTGAGGTGAGTCAGGTTCAAGTGCAAGTGAAAACCGTCGCCATTGAAAAGAAGCCATTACCTTAAAAGAAAAAAAACGAAACAAGAAAAGCTTTAGGATGCGTCGGCGAAAAGTAAATGCATTACTGCTAACAAGAAAAATTTTACATTGTCATTACTGGTGTATTTTGTGAATCACTTGAACTTCAGCCGTTTTAAAGTGCTCTAGAAATAGAGCTCACTTAACTAAATTGACTACAGTGCAATAAAATAAGAATAAATCCAGATAAATAACTCATTTCATTCTGTATCGTTTCCATCTAAACTCACACATTTAGATTTTCCGTTTGAGGGTGAGAAATCGGTTTTAGACACGTTTTTCTGCGAGCTGAAAATCAAAGTCCCTTACAAGAGGACAAGAGGACCGATTATGATCGGAGACACTGTCAAAACATTTGGCTGTTTTTGTAGGTTGATCACTGAGATGTTCCATGATTCCTGTTGAAGTTACTCTGAGTGGAATCCTAACATTGAATCTATTTAAAAAAAAAAAATGTAATAAACGTATACATTTTGGTAAAACGTATTCGACTTGAGTCTGTGAGGGTCAGAATCTTTGAAAATTTGAGAATGTTTTTCAAACTCCAGGGAAAAATGTGTCTCGTCTCAACTTCATTAACTTTTTTTTTTTTTTTATTGTAAGTCTCTGTCTTGTCATCCAGCCTTCCTAAAAGTTCCTCTGTTACACAGACTTAAGTCCACAGTGTGGATGAAACTGGACGGCAGAACACTTCATCACAAACACTCTTTGCTGTGGACGAGAGCTGTGACCGTCTTCATTTCCCACCAGCCGTCGTCGTAGATTGTTGTCAAGCAGGCTTTCACAAACAACGATGTTGTTTCTCCCCAGGCTCACGTTCGAAAATGTCTTTATTGTAAGAAGATCAGGGCAGAAAAGTCCCCCAGGAATGTAAACTTACAGCAGCTTTACTAGAAAACGGGTTCCAACTGAAAGCTAAAATAAAATATTAAATGGAAAAGTTTTAAAAGTTCTGCGTCGGCGTCCCGAACTGAACCTGGAAACTTTTCTGTTTTTCAGTTTGTTGAAGGCTCGTTTGAAAAATACCTGGAACGTCTGGAAGATCCAAAGGTGAGCAGATTCACCTGGAAGCTCTGAGAGGGAATGTCGCCATGGTAACTGTGTGTGTGTGTTTGTGTGTTTGCAGGAGACGGTGGGTCAGGTGGAAATCAAAGCTCTGTCTCAACTCTACAGGTGAGCTCAGCAAGCTGGTTGACGGCTCCAGTAATGTCTTTAAGCCCCGCCCCCAGATCACACCACCCAACGAGAATTCAATTATTCAGAGTAATGAAAGACAAACTGAGCGTTTTTGTTTGTGTGCAGGCGATGTTTCCTGATCTACCGCTTCCCGGGGAAACCCCCTAATATCATATCTGAGGACGACTTTGTGGACAAGGTGATGAACGACGACACGGTGCTGATGACTAATGTGTCTGGTTGGTGCTGACCCGCCGCTCTGTGTCGCCGTCCAGATAACGCTGTGTTGTTCCATCAACGGTCATTATGACATCGTCAATCCGAGGAGTTACCCCGCCTCCGCCGCCGTGTGTCAGTGTGAGTGACACTCTGCCTGATGTGTGGAGTTCTATAGAATGAATTGTGAAAAGTCTTTGTGCTTTACCTGTGTAACGTGTGTGTGTGTAGCACTCCTGTACGAGCTGCTGTACACACAAGTGTTTGGGTTGGAGGAGGCGGAGCTTTGTCAGGCCATGGAGGCCTTCAGGGTCGGAGGTCGACGCTACAGAAACAGCCCATCGGTCTGCAGTGACATTGACCTCAGCTACGACACAGAGGACCGTGGACACAGGTTCACACATACACACACACACACACACACACACACACACACACGGTTTAAACGGTTGCAAGAATGAAGAGCTTCTTCTCATGTTGGTGAGTGTTCATCACTGTCGATGAGATTGTAGTGCAACAGATTGTAATGAGCGCCGGTAAGTGAAAGGCCTTCTGAATATGCTTCACCCACAACTTACCTGAGCTCACATGGCCTCCCACAACTACCCCCCCCCCCCCCCCCCCCGTGTTATTTTAAACTACTGACGAACCACAATCGTTGTAAAAATTGTAACACAAATCATTAAATTAAAGAGGATTTGAAGCCTGAAAAGCTGAAGAGATGCTCATTTACATTAATTTCTTCACCACACACTGCATCGTGCTTGGTAACGAGTTATTTCTGGTTCCAAAAACATTGTGACGGGAGATTTTCATGTGACTTGCAGGGAGGAGTTGGAGACGGGTGGACCGGAGGACCAGAAGGTATGACATGAGGCGTGTCTCACACACGAAACGGACCAAATGAGCACAAAGTGACCTTCAGTTGGCTGAGGTGAAATCTGTCACGGTGCTGCTTGTTTGTTTTTATGTGGTCAGGTCCCGTCTGAAGCCCCGCCCACCTCAAGATTATCATTGCCCTACAAAGTGATGAAGTCTCTGGACAGAGACGTTTACAGAAACCTGGAGTTTGACGTCTGGCAGGACACCTGCAAAGGTGTGACGGTTATGTAATGTGGTTCTTGTCGCTTTACGACGAGTGTCTTAACACCGTCAATCCTGTGGGACAGAAATGCAGAAGACGGACTACATGGTGTTTGCGGGGAGGCAGTACTTCCTGGGAGACAAATGTCAGGTAACGATACTCGAACTCCAGCATTTAACACGGTTGTGCCTCCTGCTGCCGCCACTCTGCGCTTGGAGGGAATCTCATGTTAAAGTCCCAGTGAAATGTAACACACTACTTTGCAAAAAACGATAGTTGTGTTACTACTACTAAGGTTCCTCCGACTCTGCCCCACCACTGTTGTCACATAACAAAGTTATTTGAATTTTGAATCTCCAGCCGAGGAAGTCGGGGGAATCCTTCGTGAGCGTGACGTCAAGAGTTGTGCAGATCTCCATCTGTTGTGTTTATATCGGCTTGTTTCCCTCTTAAATATCCAAGTTTTAACAGTGTTTTGAAGTTATAGTCGGCGTTTTATGAGCCTTGACGAAAGATTGAGCCTGGAAGAGACTGAGAGAGGAGGAAAGGAGCACGGGCGGCAGGAGCGGCTAGCCGTTAGCTCGGGCGGCTAGTAGACGATCAAGTAATACCTGGACTCCTCTTCGGTGATTCCGCGCAGTCGGAAAAGCGCTTCGACGTGAACCACGAAGCCGGGTCGTTCTGCCAAAAGTCAGGAGCCTCAAAGGTGAAAACTGGTGGCTGCTGAGGCGAGGAGATGAGGACAAATCGAGGACGAAGCGTCTTCTGCTTCCTCAAACATGTTCCAGACGGGCTCACCGATGGCAGAACGACCCTTCTGTGTCTTCTTCATCAATCACTGGACTTGAAACGCCCGATGATGATGAAATATGGTTAAATTCAGCCTCTTCGTCGGCAAAACTCTGATCCTCCATAATGTAAACACAACTTGGGCGTGTGCACAACTCGTGACGTCACTCTATTATTGTCAGAAGCTCCGCCCAGCAGCGGAAATGGCGCTGTTTAATGGCTATTTTCTCGCAGATTGCCGTGTTTTAACATTTTACCCTTGGACCAGTTAGCATAAAAAATGTCTAGAAGCGACAGCCAGAGTGTTTTGGAGGTCGAATTTTCATTTCACTGGGACTTTAAAGTCTGGACTAAAGTGTTGATGTTTGGACACTGGAGGGACATTCGTGGCCTTGAATGCCGCTGGATTATTTATTGGGTGACGGAGGGGCGACAGCCACGCCTCACCGCTGTAAGGATGACTTGCTGGAACCTCCCCTGTGTTTCAGGTGCGTCTGGAGCCGAAGGGGAAGTACTACAACGCCTTCATCCAGGAGGTGGGGACGCACATGAGCGCCGTCACCGTCTTCATCGAGGAGCTGGGAGAGAAGTGAGCTGCAGCACCGCCAACCCCTGGCGACCTTCACACGCCGCCCCTGGTTGACCCCGTGTGCTTCTCGCCCGACAGACACCTGGTCCCTCTGACCGACCTGAAGCCCGTCAACCCGGTTCCTGCCTGGAACATCGCGGCCCCATCCAGGAAGGGAGACCTGGGTACGTCTTGAGCTCCACTTCCTGTTTTTACCCTGTGGCCACACCCCCTCACTCTAACCCGTGTTTCGGATCAGACTCGGACTCCCGCAGTCAGCGCCATCACCGCCAGAGGTACTTCAGGAAGTCTCGGGGGAGTAGCGGCGTGAAGGGGGCGGAGCTACTGATGCCACCCCCTTCCGCTTATGGAGGTCCCGCCCCTCCCGCGCTGCCCCCGCGCTTCCAGCCGGCAGGACACCCCCGTCCGCCGCCACTGCCTCCGTCTCCGGGAGCCATGACCTACGACCCCTACGCCCCGCCTCACCACCACGTGCCCCCCTCGGCCAGGCCTCCTCGCTACGGCGCCTCCAGGTGGAGCTGCTTTCACTGAAAGCTAATTGACGAAGTAGAGGACAATAAGTGACTTTACAAATGTGTTTGTGTGTGTTGGATTCCTGTCAGAAGCTCTGCCCGCTTCCTGAACCGCCACCTGATTGGTCCCCAGCTGACCTACTACCACCCCAGCAGACGATATTACCACGACTACGACAACTACACCTTCAGGTCGCGGTAAACAAACTCCTCATACGGCTGAGCATCTCGGATGAGATTCACGTTGTCGTGTGTCTCGGCCCGTTGCTTCCGGCTGCACGTCGTGTTCAGGCCTGTGGTTGTTGTGTGTTTAGGCGTAGCCGCCGTCAGCTCGCCGTGGCTCTGAACAAAGATTGTCACTTTGGGTTTGCGTCCGAGCCGGTGGACGAACCGCCGGAGCTGGATTCAGAGATCACTTTCTACCAGCTGGACGATACGACGGACGGCAGCTTCCCTCATCTGCCGGTGAGAAACACCGAGACGCAACCGAACGCTGGACCAGAGGGGAGCTTCTTCTGCTCCTCGTTACATGTGGAACATCTGGGAACACCAGCTGCATCATCCAATCACTGCCATCTATTTTTTTTTTTTGTCCCCCCCCCCCCCCCCCCCCCCCCCCCTCAGGGCCCTGGGGTGGCTCCGCCCCCTCCCATGGGAGCCCCACCCACCCCTGCTGGCTCCTCCTACAGAGTTCAGAGAGGCTCGGGGTCGCTCCCCTCTGCACCCCCACCAGGAAACACCCCGGTGTGCTCCTCGGAGGAGGACCGGGAGGACGCGAGCACCGTGGAGGACCAGGGTGAGCTGCGGTCAACTGCACCCGTCTGTCTTATAATGCGTGTGTGTTAATGTCTGTGTGTTTGTTAGCGGAGTACACGGAGGAGTACATCTACAGCCCTCAGGGTGAGTACAGTCCGATTGGTGACGTCGTCACTGCTGCTGTGGTCAGTTTGTGGAGGTAATCGACCGTGTGGCTGTTTCAGATCCGAGCTACGACCCCCCCGGGCTTTACAACACCTCTGAGCCCTCCACCAATCAGGTAACACCTCTGAGCCCTCCACCAATCAGGTAACACCTCTGAGCCCTCCACCAATCAGGTAACACCGCTGATGTTTGCCGTTGGCAGAACTGTGAAGTGAAATCACTGATTGGGATGTTCCATCACCAATAAGTCTGAATGAAAGTCCAGGAGACAAACTGTAGAATATTTAAAGCTGTACGCAGTGACCGAGCTTTTACTTTTCTCTGTATAGTCATTATTGACTTGAACTTTTAATATGATAGGATCCACACATACCAACATTTTAACTTGAAAATACAGGAAGTCAAATGTTTGCTTTGTGTTCGGTGAAGGAAGCGAGTGACCTTTGACCCTAAAGCAATCTTTTCCCTCATTAGTTTGGTTATAGGGTCATTCAAGCGTCTTGATGTCCACTGCTCGTATCACAAGTGAATATAAGAGATAATCTGTGTTTTGTTTTTTTCCATTTACTGTGAAAGGATGAACAGGAAGGAGGTCCAGCAGACTCTCCGGTCAGGTCTGACCTGAACTACACCTTCACACAGCAGGTGTGTATTTCTGTTGATTGTGGTGCGTTTGGCTCTGCAGCGCCAACACTGGTTCAGAATCCTGCTATGAAGCGTCTCAGTTCAGTTTCCTTACCTCATCAGTCTGAGTGCCTTTTGACCAACTGTGTGTTTCAGGTTGTAAAGCCATTAGTCATCTGCTCCTCACCTTCCTCCTCCTCCTCATCACCCTCCTCCCCATCATCACGTGTACCTGTAGCTGCTCATCTGCCCGCCACACACACGCAGACACGCTCGGGTACACACACACACACACACACACACACACACACACACACACGTAGACCAGCACATGCTTTGACATACAAACCGCTGCATGAAGTCCCATTGTGTTGTCTGCAGTTGCTATGGCAACCACATCCCCGTGGTTGGTTAATGAGCTGGGTGAGCCTCTGTGTACGGTGGTAGCTCCGCCCCCTTACTCCTACGACCCCAACGGCAGTGATTTACCCCGAGGTCAGAAGTCGCCCGTCCTCAGTCACCGATTCCTGTCCAGCTGTGTGTCAATCATCTGTCTCTTTGTGTGTGTGTGTGTGTGTGTGTGTGTGTGTGTGTGTGTGTGTGTGTGTGTGTGTGTGTGTGTGTGTGTGTGTGTGTGTGTGTGTGTGTGTGTGTGTGTGTGTGTGTGTGTGTGTGTGTGTGTGTGTGTGTGTGTGTGTGTGTGTGTGTGTGTGTGTGTGTGTGTATAGACTGCAGAGTCCTTCAGTACTACTTCAACTTAGGAGTTCAGGTAAGAACCACACAAACTACAGAGACTGTAAGTGGAGGATGCAGTGTTTTCTGTGTGTGTGTGTGTGTGTGTGTGTGTGTGTGTAGTGGTACTATCAGAGCTGCTGGCAGCAGCAGCAGGTTTACCCCCCCAGCAGCCATCCAGATGCTTCCTTCCAGTATCAACACTACTCTTCTTTCCTGGGTCCGGAGCAGCCGCTGCATGGTGAGACCACTGCCGAAAGACCCCGCTCCTCTCTACTGACCCCCCCGACCCCTGACCCCACTGTCTTCTGCCCACAGCCGCATCGGCATCGTGTCCTGAGAGCAGCAGAGTTCCCCATCAGCCCCCCTCCTCCTACCCAGAATCCAGCAGGGCAGAAGGACTGACGGAGGGACATGGTGGAGGCGGTGAGTCCTGGAACTGCATCAGTAAGACACCGGAGGTTTCTTGGTGGGGGGTCGGGGGGGTCGGGGGAAGTCTAAACTCGCATCTTCCAAAGTAGAATCTTGTGTGGCTTTGTTTTAATAAGCTCTCTCACTGTCTCCTCCCACCTCATCAGGCCCCTCCCCCTCCTTGGAAGGCTCCTCCTCCATGAGCCCCGCCCCCCCAGGCCTCACCACCTCCAGCCTGCTGTACTCTGACCAGACGGCCTTCCCCTCCCCCCCACTCCTCCACCTGCCCTATGAAGCTCCGCCCCAGGCTACTTACCTGTCCACAGCTCTGCCCCCACCCCCCCTTCCTCACGCAGCCCACCCTCACCCCACCCATCTCCCTCACCACTCCTCCTACCACCCCTGCCTTCCTCCTTCTGTCCACTGGGGGGCGTTTCAACCGGGAGGCCACACCCCTAGAGTTTATTGCCCCACCCCGAATCCTTCCCATGTAGTCAGTTACATTTCTGCCCCACCTCCTCACCACACCACACACTACCTGCCCCCCGCCATGTGAGGGCGCTGTGCGAGGACAAGAATTAGAAAAAAGATTTCTATAACGTAAAAGCACCAAGTTTGAAATTTTTGTGTTCTAACATAGAATGTTAGCTTTAACACGGAAAACGTGTCGTTAGCCTTTAGCTAATGCTTTTGTTTTGAAAACATTCGTTGAGACGTTTGAGTTTAACTGTAAATAAACATCCAGTTGCTGAAGGCCGCTGTTGGCCCGCAAGGTTTGCTTGGCGGATGTCAAAATTTCTTTTGAATAAAGTTTTTTCACCAGCATACGAGATTATTTTTCCTTGAAATTTAATGATTTGAAACCAAGAAGTGTGACGAAGTAAATCGGCTCCAATTTATTATAAAAAAATACAAATCTTATCACGAGTCCATCCGGTGTCTATGTGCACATTGTTGTCATGGTAACATGTCCACGGGTATGTCCACGCTCCAGATGTCCCGCCCTCCACGAGTGCTCAGAGGCCTCTTCAACCAGCGAGGGTTCGACAGTTCGGTCACGTGTTTTTCTGGCAGACCAATCAGAATGGCCAAGCGCTCCAGCTGCTCAAGCTCCGCCCCTTCCAGGGAGGCGGGGCACTGCCAGGTCCGTCCCACATCCACCAGTCCTGAAAGGGAAGCACAGATGTGTGACGCCGTCGTTTTTGGCGAGACCCGACGACGCGGGACCTCCCTGACCTGCCACCACGCCGCGGCCGAACCGCTCCCCGCTCTCCAGCAGCGCTCCGATCTCGTCCACGCTCATCCCCACGCGCTCGCTCAGCACCGCCCGCCACTCGTCCCCCTCCCAGTCCCGCCGGGCAATGTGAATGGCCAGGGTCTGGCTCTCCAGTGGGGCCAGCAGGGGTCTCCACCGGGTCTCCAGGGTCTTCACCCCGTCCAGAACCAGCCCGGCGTACGGCTGCCGGAAGGACAGGCACCACATCTGCACCGCCATGTGTGTGTAAAGTAAACGCACCCCCTGGAAGTACAATGTGAGAATGAAGCGCACCTTAAAGACTTATTTTGAGGCTTTTGTCAAAATTGAGATCCTCTTTGTTTTCCACAGGAAAGTGTTGGCGACTTTCGCTTTCAGGGTTTATCCCCAACTTAGGTTTTCTTTGCCCTGATCACAGACTATAAGGTTCTGTCATGCTGAGTGGTGTTCATCTACTTAAATCTGAGAAAATTTAAAACCAACTCAAAGATGTAGAAGCTCACACAAATGTTTCAGTGGAAAAAAAACCTTTTGTTTTCGTCACTAACCTTCGCCGCTGTCGGATTATTATGTCACCGAGTGAAAGTGCGGTCCGACTGTCACAACAACTCCACTGTGGCTGGAGGTTCCAGTAATCATTGTTTGTGGCGAGTCAAAGCCGTGTTTACGTGTAAACGTGGCCTCAAAATCCACGTGTGAAAAGTTGTGGGCGGAGCGACATCAACGTAGGGGCGTGGCCAGAGTCTGAACTCACTTTTCACAAAAGTGTGAGCATTAATTTTCTTAACTGTGATTAAGAACCCCCCAACAATACCCTCTCAAATCAAACGCACCTATAAGTGAAGTCCACAGCACAACTGCACGTAAGTAAATGGCAAATAAACCCAAAGCGTCCAAGATCAGGCTAAAAAATAAACCAAACGCACGGACCTGCTGCGGTGCTGCCGCGTCCTTACGGGGACATTTTGGAAACAAACGGCGGAAAAAGACGTTGACAAAGACCCGTTTGTGTTCCTAATATATTAAATGTGCGTCCTGCAGGAGACGGAAACCATCAATGGAACACTGCCGGACTACTTCCTGTTACAACGCACACATACCGGAAGTAAGTGTCCCGGAATTATGTTTCCGGAATGAATCATTCTGCCCATAAAAGACTAGTTCCAGTTTGATATGTTGATCGTCTCGTTTCATAGAAGATAAATTGATTTAATGGAATGTTTGGAGAAAAAAAATATTTCCGACAGGAAGCATGAATAATATGAGCCGAAAAGTTCTCATTTATAGTTTAGTGCTGAATCTTTAGTCCTGATTTGTGAATATGTTCAGGATCCTGACCAATATATCAAATTCATTAATGTCTGTGCTATGATGAACTTTAAAACCTGACTGAAAACACAAATAGATTCACTGTTGTAAATAATAACTGGATCAAGGGTGGGCCTTTTAAGAAGAGGTTTAATAACAGCAACCTTAAAGGCTTGTGGTGCATAAGCCTGTTACTTTATTCATGTAGGATGTTATTCCAAAGAAACTGTGAATCCCATTCCTTGGGTGACCTCATGAATCACAATGATAACTTAAACACAATTTTGTCTCTTTGATATCTTTACTCCAAAATGTTCACCAACATGCAGCAACACATCACGGCGATATCTACAACCAATCACAGATGGTACAGGAACGGAATTACAAGCCCCCTTCCTACAGTTGCATCAGCGCAAAATATAACGTCACCGCACAGAAACTTAGAAAAAAAACAACCATAACATCATCACGGCACAGTGAAGTCCGCACTGCACGATGACATCTAGTCTGCACTGCACGGTGTAATCGGAGCATGTCATAGACAAAACTTCAGTTACCATAGCAACCAATCAAACTCGAAATATATACGATAACAAAGACATACTTCATTTAGACAAAATATAAATACCTTGCAATAATGAAATGAAGAGAAAATGAAGGGCATTTTCAAATTGAAATAAAAAATAAACCCACTCAAAGTTTGAGCTTCACAGAAATGCAAGAAAAAAAATAACAAACATGCATTATGATGTAAAACAATAAATATATGAATGCTATCACACAATATAAAACAAATAAAAAGAGCGTTCAGGCAGTTATTTTAAAACCACTGAAGAAAATCAGATCTTTATAAAGATATAATCATACTTAATGAGATTGTTTGGTCTCTGCGGAACTTTTAAAATTCATCAACAGTGAAAACAAAACAGAAGAACAATGAAAAACAAATATAGCATCTAATAAGAAATAACGAACACGAATTTTGATTTCATCCACAAACACACAACAACCCACAGAGTGGGTGTGTTTGTGTGTTTGGTGAAATCTGTGTGTGGAGAAAGGGAAAAGTGTCTTCAGCAGATTTCCATTTGCTCGTGTTTTTCTTGGCACACTTTAGCTCCAGCAGCTGATCTGGTCCAGGTCTTCCTGCCGGACTCCTCCTCCTCCTCCTCCTCAGTCAGACCACTCCTGGTCCTCTGGCTCGGACTCCTCCTCTGACTCGCTGTACTCCACAGCGATGCGACGCGACAGGATGGTGGCCACGTCGTTCCCCGCCGGCTCTCGTTTCTTGGCCTCCTCCTGCTCGCGCTGCTCCTGGACCTTCCTGAGCTGGATTCCTGAGAACGGCACAAACGGAAAGACCGGAACCCGTCAGCTGCCCGCAAACCGCAGGACGACTCTGACAGTGACCAAAACCCACAAAACATGACGGTACACATCCTCATCCTCATCCTCATCATCGTCATCATCATCGTCACCTCTGCGTATTGCTGCCAACAGGTCACTTCGAGCGTCGTTCATTGGCACGTTCGGCCCACTGGCCGTCTTCCTGTTGTCCATCGCCGCGGGTAACGGTGGCGCAAATGTAACAGAGGGCGGGGCCTGACCTCCGGGACGGGAGGGGGAGGGCACATAGTTAGCCGGAGGAGGCGGGGGCGGGGAGGGGCTGTACGGGCGGGAGAGGGCAGCGCCACCACCTGCAGAGACGGAAAGAAGGACGTGAGCTCCGATTGGCTCCTGGGTTTCAAGGCGGGGCTCCAGGAGCGACTCAAAGCTTTGGTTTACCTTGTTTACCGGCAGCGGCGGGTGTCGCCATGGCAGCAGTGTGGGCGGTGCTGTTGGTGAATGCCGTGGGTCCTGCTGCCGGAACGAGAGGTGGGGGAGGGGGTGGAGCCGGCGGGATCTGGTGGTCACTGAGCAGAGACAGAGGGCAAAGGTCAAACGTGTACTGGCTACTGTCTGTTTATGTATTTGTATGTGTGTTTATGTATTTGTATGTGTATTTGTGTGTGTATGTGTATTTGTGTGTGTTTATGTATTTGTATGTGTGTCATGTATTTGTATGTGTATTTGTATGTGTGTTTATGTATTTGTATGTGTGTTTATGTATTTGTATGTGTGTCTATGTATTTGTATGCGTGTGTGCGGGCATGTACTTGGCCTCCGTGGCGGCGTGGCTCCGTGCTCCGTTCTGATTGGCCGCGCCCGCGTGTGGCGGCGGGTGATGGTGGTGATGCAGTTGGTTGCGACCCAGAGAGTGCTGTCGGGCCGTCGCCGCGGTAACCGCAGTGGAGGCGGGTTTTAAAGCGCGGTCCAATGACTGCGTCTGTCCGCTGCCGCTGGTTTCCACAGCAATGTGGTCTTTGGCTTGACGTCCGTGGGCCTCGTGCTGGGACGGACTGGTGGGGTCTTCGGACATGCCTGACCTGTGGTGGGGGTGGTGGTGGTGGGGGGGGGGGGGGTCATTTGATATAGCAACACTCACATGTAAGGCCCCGCCCAATCAAACATGGTACACGCGGGTTACCTGTCGGGTGACATGGAGCCGTCGGAGGTGTGGTACGGCGACGGCGTGATGCGGGCGTCCGGGCGGAGCTCCTTGTCGTAGGCCATCAGGTTCCACTCCTGCCGCCTGTTCCGGGCTTTGCGGACCTTGGGACAGAACAAACGGCTCAGTGGAGCGGAGAGGTCGTCGCGGAGACGGCGGGGAGGGGAGCGCCGGAGCCACGGAGCAACACTCTCACCTTCTTCACCTCTCGGCCTGCAGACTCCTCCACGTGTTTCTGCTCCTGGAGCCACAAGAGTCCGTGAGTCCACATCCACACTACACACCGGTGGTGGTGGATGGAATGATGAAGGATGGAGCGTTGGACAGAGAGACGATGAAGATGTAGAGGGGGATGATGATGATGATGATGATGATGATGACCTTGTGTCGTCTCTTCTCTTTGCGTTTGTTCTCGGTCGCCTGCAGCATCTTTTCCCTCCAGAGGCTGAAGAAGTACGACGGGTCAGTGTAGAACTTCAATCCATCCTTCTTATCGTCCCTACACACACACACACACACACACACGAGAGGGGTGGAGTCAAGAGGGGCTTCAACTGGCCTGTAAGGAGTCAAAATGATGACTGTGTGCAATTGTACAGATTAAATGTAAACATGTTCAGAAGTCTGATGGCAACAGGGAAGAAAAAGTTTTTGAGTCCATTTACAGAAGCTTGAAATGCAAAACAAATGGACTCAAAAACTTTTTCTTCCCCGTTGCCTTCTGAACATGTTTACATTTAATCTGTACAATTGCACACAACGCACATCTCACTTTCTACATTTTCTTGTGTATATACTTATTTATTTATGTATGTCGGCACCAGGGTAGACGGCAAAGTAAGAATTTCATTACACTGTGAAACCTGGCTTTTACTGTTGAAATGACAAATAAAACACCTTGAACCTTGAACCTTGAAGGCGTTGCTTGACCTTACACGTAGGGAGTCCACGTGTTTGACGGGGGGGGGGGGGGGGGGGGTTTAAACTCACCTCGAAGGTCGCAGTGTTGAAGGGGGGGGGGGGGGGGGGGTGTTCAGACTGACCTGTATGGAGTCAAGATGTTCAGGGGCGGCGGCTTGTCACAGCGGTGGTACATCTCCAGCACCGGGTTGAGGATGGAGCTCCGTGACACAGCCTGCTGGTCCTGGGTGGTACTGCTCCTGAAGGCCTTCCGCATGTTGATGTCCTGCAGAGACACTGCACAGCAGACGGTATCCTCAGACATTTCGTTTTGTTGAAGTTTCCCTGACCGCCCCTGCGTTTCTCCAATAATACCCTGCTGCTCTTCTCCAGTGGACTTTTTGTACCTCTCGTGTCAGACTCCCTACGAGCATGATTCACTCTGAAGTGAGAGTTAAAAAAAAAAAAAAGAAGAAAAGAGGAGAAGCTGCTACGTCGATGCTGGCGACCCACCTTCCTCCACTGTGGAGTCCAGCTGAGTCACCTTCACAGCCAGCAGGTCCACCCTCTCCTGCAGGCTGCTCATCCTCAGGTAGAAGCCGTTGGCCTCCGTGAAGAGCTCGGTGAAGATGTCCTCCGCGTGTCGACCTGCAAAAGCAACACAGGCTCACAGTTGTCCCGCCGACGGCCCGGAGCAGCGCGGAGGGAGGCGGACACTCACTCAGGCCGCCCAGCTGCTTGATGACGGCGGCCAGCGTGCTGTTGGTGACACACTCCAGCTCGCTGGCCACCCCGTCGGGCAGGGTGCCACGGCACAGGAAGCGGGGCTCGATGATCCGCTTGACCAACGGCATGGCTCACCTGGGGACGCACAGGCAGGCGAGACCACGGTGAGGCGTCTGTCCTCGGCCTGCAGCGTCACCTGTAGTGTCCAGTCTGTCCTCAGTGAACTGGAGCGTCCAACCTGAAAGACTGGGCTGAATATTTATTAGCCGTCTGTGTGGAGTATGTGTGTGTGGAAGCGTGAATATATGTGTGTGTGGTTGTACGGGTCAATGTGTGTGTGCATGCATGTGGATGCACATGTACAGTATATAGCACATTAATGTGTAAATATGCGTGCGCGTTGCCGTCCTGCAGGCTGCAGCCAGCCGCTCACATCACACTTTGTTGCCCACAGAGTTCACCATGGTTACCGTTGCTAGGAGACAGAGTGCGAGGGCCTGCGATCGCACTGTTACTGCACACAGTTGCAATCGGATCACCATAGTCATCCAGCAGGAAGAGTGTGTGTGTGTGTGTGGGGGGGGGGGGGGGTTCCGGATGTCAGTGTCTGTGGTGAACCTCAGGAGGCCATTTTGGCTCAATGATCTCTCAGTTTCTTTAGTTTAAAGAAAATCCATCCATCCATGGGTGGGCCCAACTGGTCCCAGACTAAAGCAGAGATGTAGTCTCTCCAGCGGCCCCGGGGATGGAGGAGACCCCGGGGCCGGCCGGCAACCAGAGAGCTCTACTGTACAGCTCAGCTCTCTCTCCGCCACAACGATCCAGTACAGTGACTGCATTACTGTAGCTGCAAGCTTAATATCCCTCCTCATTTCCCACCTTGAACACGTCAGACTTAATGCCAAGTATGCAGGGCAAGCCTTCATACAGGAAGTACACACACCTCTCAGTGTGGAACCCTTTTTGTTTTTTTGGCTTCTTTACGGTCCCATTGTCAAATTTTGAATGGTGTGTAAACAGCAGATTCTTTTAGATTACATCAGATTGTTTTACTACATCATTAACAAAATAAGAGCCCCGTTGAAATCTGATGGCAGGGAAAGTTGTGTCAACTCTGAACAGACTTTGTCCTCAGTAACATGGAGCTTAAATGATGTGAAGACATGCAGAGGTTCATCAGTCACTGAAACACTACAGACAGTTAGATCTGTGATTATTATCTGGAAGAAACTGCCCATTTGTCAGAAATACATCAGCTGAGAGGACAAGAGTCCTGAGGTCATCATTGATCCTCCAGCATGTGCAGGAATGTGCAGGAGTCTGTACTGAAACCCCCCCCCCGCATGGACTCTTCCAGAATCCAAACACACAAGTTGGGGCTGAATCATATGGAGGGTCGACACACGGCAACCACAGTCCATCGGTTCTGGACCAGAGCTCATTGATGAGAGGGAGGATGGATGAGATTAGAGCCCAGAACGACCATCCAGCCATGAACCCACAGGTCAAACAGAAGAGCGGTTCCAGTCCGACATCAGACGGAAACGTCTGAGATTCACAACCTGCTTTCCTCAATTCCTGTTCCTCCTGCTGACAGGAAACATGTCCCAATTTTTCTGAGATGCGTGGAAAATATGAGTTTCAGGGATTATATATATTCACCTGTCACGTGAAGAGGATGCCCTCATGTTTTATAGATGATTGTGATATAAAGGTGATCATTAAGTCCCCAGACACACACACTGCATGCACGAGCACGCGACATGCCAACACATTGTGACGGATCGTGACGTAATGCTTGTGCGTGCGCGAAATATTCGTGTTTTTTCGATTGAGCAGCTGATTTCGTCAGTTGAATGGTGTTTTTTGTGGGGTTTTTTTTTAACTGAAGCTATACGGAGACGTCACGATCGATCACCGTGCCTTGTCATACTCTAACCTCATCAGCCTCGAGCACAATCAAAAACCAATACTGGACCGATCAGACTCACCGCAAGCTGTCCCGCACCGGTGTGCGGTCCGTGAAGCTCCTCTGTCAGCGAATAGCCGGTCAGTTCATCCACATCACCGGGAGCAGAAGCTCTCTCCTCCCGCAAGGTCCTCGGAACACTTCGGCTCCTGTCGGGTCTCGCATTCTCTCTCGGAACACTTCGGCTCCTGTCGGGTCTCGCATTCTCTCTCGGAACACATCGGCTCCTGTCGGGTCTCGCGTTCTCTCTCGGAACACTTCGGCTCCTGTCGGGTCTCGTATTCTCTCTCGGACCACTTCGGCTCCGGTCGACTTCCGAACACTTCGGCTCCCGACTGAATGGCCAGCGGGGTGTTTTAAAGGGGTTTTAAAGGTGTTTTAACGGCGTCGTAAAGGGTTAAATATGACGTCCACGCTTCTAAAAGATCTGTTTCATGATAAAATGTAATAAAAAAAACGTGTTTTGCCTATATTCTGTATTTTCTTATTGTCATTCAATTTTGATTGATATATTTTGTCTAATTCCTCAATTTAAATTTTTTTTTCGGATGATATATGTGAACACGGTAGAAAGACAAGCGATTTTCATTCCTCCATGTGTCTTGTATGAACAGCCGAATTGACAATTAAACTCACCTTGACTTGACTTTGACTTTTTCCCTTTAGCTCCAGTTGCATATAAACATAGAAGAGACTTTTGTTTCTTATTCACTTAAAAGACCTTGTGTTTTGTTTTCTTTTATTCAACTTGTAAATGGCATTTGAACATATTTTTGATTAATTTAAAATCTGAACTTGTATGAAAGACCATAGACAAAAATAAATAAAAAATGTGGCGTAATATTAACCTGTTGGAAATCGATTGTTTTCATATTCAGTGCTGAGCTTGATACCAACACTACAATAATCCAAAAAGAGACCAGACTAAGCTCGTTTTAATTATCAACCTTCAAAAACATAAAAAGTCGTATAAACAAATACATTTCTCCTGAAAATCAAAGAGCAAAAATTTGTGTCACACTCTATAAAAATTACAAAAAAAAGTGTTTCTGATTATTTTTTGTTTGCAGGCCATTCGAGAAATACAAAAAAACTTTCAACATTTCCTTGGAGATTCCGCCTGAACAGAATTCATATGATTGTGTGAGATTCTACAGTCTGAACCTAAAACCAGGGACTGCAGTCGTGAGCAGCTGGTCTCACAGTCTTTCACATTCAAACTCTGAGCCGGCGTCGAAGCCGGGCGGTGCGTTGATGTAATACACCTCGCCGTTGTTTGGGCGCGGCGTCGAGGCCGCGGCGTCTGGGGGCGGCGGTAGCGGGTACGGCTGATACTCCGCCGAGTACTTCTTCTCGCCGAAGTTCAGCGGGAGTTTGAGCCTGGCTCCGCCTCCTCTGTGTCGACCGTCCGCTTTCGGCTTGAACCTCTTCAGCTTCACGGTCTCTTTGGCGTCGCGAGTGCACGGCAGCAGCACCGCCACATCCTTGCGAAACTTGGAGCTGAGCCCGAAGTAGATGAGCGGGTTGTAGAAGCTGGCCGACTTGGCGAACAGGCGGGTGAAGATGCTGGTGAGGTTCGGCACGTGGAAGCCGCAAGCGGACCACATGGAGACGACGGCGTACGGCGACCAGGCCAGGATGAAGGCGGTGCAGATCACGATGGACACCTGCAAGACACAAGCAGCATCAAGGAGTTTCCACTGACGTCCTGCTTCCAGTAGCCTCCTGGAAACCGCCACTGATACTGGCGACACATCTGGTGCTGCATCGTGAACTATTGTTTGAGGTCATAAGTTGGTATTTGGTCAGTGATTTGACCACTCTGGTGTACTGGCTGGCGGTTGGTTCACACATTCTGGTCGTAGACACTCACGATGGTGACGTCCCTTTCAATTTTCCTCTGGCGGTCGGTCAGGTCGCCCTCTGCCGACAGAGCGTTGCCTCGCTTCACCGTGTTGATGATGGACACGTAGCAAAAGAGCATGACGAGGACGGGCACGAAGAAGCAGACGATGAAGATGGAGATGATGTAGGACTTGTAGATGCCGGAGTAGTTGGCTTTGGCCCAGTCTATCTCACAGGTGCCGTATCCCCGATCTGACGAGGAAGAATAGAGTGGGTTTGCAGCGTTCGGAAATGAAGTATTGAGTTCGGACAGTTTTAGTGGGTACAGTTACTAATTCTACTCGCTATTTTTTAATCCTGCCTTTGCTCTTGTTTTTAATTTACAATGACTTGATTTTAGGAATTGTCTTCTAGCAGTGCCTTAGAGATTATAACCCTAATATGAGCGCTCTCTGTTGGGTCCCGCAGATTTGCTTGGGTGGTCCCACGACCTATGACTCCCTCAATCATGGGCTATTTTCCCCCCGACTGTCGACTCCCAAAAGGAATGTTGCAGGTTCGATTCCCATCTCCACCTGTCTACGTCCCGAAGGGTCCTTGGGCACGACACTGAACCCCATCCCTCATTTGGATGTGATGAAGTGTGTAAAGCGCTTTGGGGCTCAGACTTCCAGATTGAGGTAATTTTCTGACTTTCTCAGAAGATTCTTTAACTTTTCTTCGGTGTCACATGGGGTTACATTGGGTTTTTCTCTGTAAAGTTGCCTTGAGATGTCTTTATTCTATTCGGTGCTGTACAGTATAAATAATGCTGAACTGATGGGACTCGACGATGGGATGTTTCGATGGTTTAGCGATCCGATATGTGATGATGGTCGTACCTGTGTAGCTCCCCCAGCCGAAAAGAGGCGCTCCGGACCAGAAACCAGCCGCGATCCAGATCAGCAACAAACACACAAACACACTGCCCCTGGTGATGTGATGTGCTGAAACACACACACACACAGGTCAGTGCAGCTCAAGTGTGTGTGTGTGTGTGTGGGGGGGGGTCCTCTCACCTTGGCTTGGGTGACATCCTTTGATGTAGCGCGTGATGCTGATCACTGTCAGCGTGTTGATACTGCTCAGACCGAACACCAGCGTGAAGAAACCGTCGACCTGCAGGAGCCAAACCACACCATCAAAAACCTGCAAGTCAAGTTCCCAACAATTCCGATAATTCCCAGTCTGAGGTGTGTTTTTGACACATCTCACATGCATTTCAGGTGCGTGTGTTCGATTTCGGTCCATAGTGTTCCAGGTGTTCTAGGTCAGTTTCAGATTCATCACGTTCACGTTTCAGATTTTGTCTGCGCTCCTTCCAGACACAGTTACGTGTATTCTAAAAAAGGACTGTGCTGTCGGTACCTCACAGGTCCAGATCGAGGAAATGAGGTAGCCGCTGTCCCGGAAGAAGTTGAAAATCTCAATGATTCCTCTGGAGTAGCCAAACACTGAGATGCTGGCGTCGGAGACGGCTAGGTTAAAGGTCAGGTAGTCGGTGGGCTGCAGCGACGCTCTCTGTCTGTACAGGATGAAGAGGACAATGCTGTTTCCGAACCAGGACATCCATCCTGCAGACAAAGCCCACAGGTCCAACGTCAGGAACATTTTAATTCATCCCGCTTTTCTGTCTTCTTCGTCTTCGTTCCTGCCCAGTCCGTAGAGCAGCACATACAACACGAGGAGACAGTGGGAAAAGGCTCAGCTCCCTCTTAACTGGAAGAAACCTGCACAACCAGACCCGGAGGTGGAGGCTGTAGGTGTAGTAGAGGTAATATATGTAGGTGAAGGTTGGAATACGAGTAACAAAAGGCTGGAACAATAAGAGATGCTCCAAACAGTCGGGTAGATAAAGGGGTAGGTGACATGTATGTGTAGGTGAAGGTGTGGGTGTAGGTCTAGTGTCGTCAGGCCCGCCCCTCCCTCCCTAGAGGCTCGTGCTTCACTTGAAGGTGGGGATGTTGTTGAAATAAAAAAGAAAAAACTTTGTGGCATAAACATAAACTGCTAGCATGTCTGCTCGTGCTCATCGTGAGACAGAAGAGATGATAATCTGTTAAGTTATTGTTCCACTTTTGATCTATAAAATTCTTGTTCCACTGTTGATAGAAGCTGTTCATTTGATTCGTTAGTAATTGTAATTTATTATTATTATTATTATTATGTTATTGGAAGGGGGGGGGGGGGGGGTCCCAAAATAAAATCCTGCTTAGGGCCCCCACTTGGCCAGGGGCAGCCCCGAGTGTCGTGTAAGTACGCGTAATGTGGGTGAAGGTGGAGTTGTCGTGAAGGTGTTGCGCAGCTCTCACCCAGCAGGAGCAGGTACACTCCGATGATGGTCTCTCCCTGGTCGGACAGAGGAGGGTCTCGGCCCCCTCCCAGGACGAAGCTGTGGTTCCTCCAGAGAGCGCTGCCTGGTGCGATGCTGGTCCCCGACATGCTCTCTGCCTCCCAGTGTGTGGGAATGTGTGTGTGTTTGTGTGCGTGTGTGTGTGTGTGTGTGTGTTTACTTGCTGTGTATCCGTGTGGAGCTGCTGCGTCTGTGTGGAGCTGCTGTCTGTATGTACGTGCCTCGCTTCTGTTAATCTGAGGTAAATATAGATGCTGATCCTCTGAGATCACCAGCAGGCATCAAACCAGCACCTGCAGGGTTCACAGGTCATTCTCTAAACTCAGCTCTGATTGGCTGGTACCTTTTGAAGAGTGGCTTTATTCACTTTACTGTCCTGGGCCATTTGATAAGGTCTGATAGGATGAAGGAGCGAGTCATTCCTCAAAATAAGAAGTAAAACCACGTTTAAGTCTCTCTTCTGTTGGTGTTTATGAAGCACGGATTCAATTCAATTGTATTTGTAAAGATGAATAATCAAATACAACAGTCCTCTCACAGCACTTTTACAGAAAAAAAATAACTAATTCACAAAGGAGAGGAAATGGTAGAAAGAAAGAAAAAACAGTTCGTATGTGGAAACTTTCAGCTGTTGGAGTTGGGGTTGGGGGATACAAAGAGAGAGAAGAATAGGACAGAGACAGAGAGGAACAAGTAAACAAACATAAATCCACTTGTTGCAGACGTGATGGGGGCAGGAGGCTCAGGTCATGAACCGTAGAGGGAGGAAGCATAAACAGAATTCACACCCAGACTTTTTCAAGAAGCTCACTTCCTCTGAGCAGTTGTATTTTTCCATTCAATCAGAATCTCAGAGATTGCTCTAAGATATAACAGAAAATCGAACTTTGTGAGGCTCGTGCAAAAACAGCTGCTCTCCATTCAAACCACAAATGTTAAGTAAGCATAAATTGATTAAAAAAATAAATCTTTTATGCCTTTTTTTTTTTGCCAGATGCTGCATAGTTATTTAATTTGACTTCAACTATTGTTAAGTGTCGTCAATCTCTACTGTCAATCATTTAAGAGCCGTTGACCATATAAGGAAAGGCGGTGCCTTAAAAGGAAATGCCTTCTTTATATGGAGGGAAGTAGTCCCGGCTCATGGCCGTGAACGTGGTGAGTTCTGGTATCAGTTCGCCAAACCTTCATAAACCTCACACGTTTCTGCGGTAAAACGACGGCGAATCCATTAATACGTCGTTTCCAGCAGAACGCGGACTTTCTGAGGTCGCAGCGTGTGCACGTGACGTGTAAACATGTGGGACTATCTTTTACTGCGGATGCAGCCGGTCATAGGAGTGATGACCGGCTGTGGGGGGGGTGGGGGGCTGGCCCTCGCGGTGAAAACAACTTGGAAGTTTATTTGATGGTTTCTCATCAAACTTATCGATCCGACACAGATCGAGCCCCGGAGGCCCGCTGACGCCCCGCCGCCGCCGCCGCCGCCGCTGCCCCGGACCCCCGCCGACTTTCATGGGCCTGTTGCTGGAGTAGCAGTTAGCATAGTTAGCCGAGCAGCTCGCGGAGGTGCTCCTCTCTCTCTCTCTCTCTCTCTCTCTCTCTCTCGCTCGCTCGCTCTCTCTCCGGGAGGAGGACGCTCTCGGGCCCGGGAGGAGCGAAGGGACTCTGCGGGGAATGCTGGCAGGCAGCGGGGCCGCCATGGGCACCCGAGCCGGAGCGGCGCGGGCGGACAGCGGACCCGAGCTCGGCAGCAGCCCGCCGATGGCCGCGGCCGCCGAGGTGGTCTACAGCGGCTCCGACCAGGACTCCGACTCCGGGGAGGACGACGAGGCGGCGGGCCCCGCGGGGGAGCGGAGAGGCGTGAAGCGGGAGAGGACCGACAGGGTGGTGGGGCACCAGGCGACGCGCAACCCCGGAGGCCGGGGCGAGGGTTACGGCGACGCGGGCCCCGGTGGGTCGGGAGTGAAGCCCGGCAAGAAGACCCGGGGCCGGGTGAAGATTAAGATGGAGTTCATCGACAACAAACTGCGCCGGTACACGACCTTCAGCAAGAGGAAGACTGGCATCATGAAGAAGGTAACTTAAGTCTGTGTGTGTGTGTGTGTGTGTGTGTGTGTGTGTGTGTGTGTGTGTGTGTGTGTGTGTGTGTGTGTGTGTGTGTGTGTGTGTGTGTGTGTGTGTGTGTGTGTGTGAGAAAACCCACATGTTTGACAGCAAGACGTGTGTAACAATCAGATTAAGTTAGAAAAAAAACTCATGTGTACCAAAGAACTCTCAGGTGTAAACAAAAGCAGCTGAAACTCCAGTAAACAGCTAGAAAAATACTGTAAACGGTCCAGTAAAGAGCGACATCACGAGACCTGCTCGAGTTTATTTATTTTAAATAGGTGTCCCAGTTCGAACTCGGTTTAAACGAGTGGAGTTGGATCTGATCGCTGACAGGTCGCCACTGTGACCTTTGACCTGCCGCAGTGTGGCAGTCCTCCGTTTATTGAGCCACATCGGAGTTCCACAATTTGTCTGAAAGTCAAAAGTCTGGATGTGTTTTCACATGATGTTTTGAAGTGAAAACCGAAACGTTTTCGCTCCGTTTCGGTTGTCCGTTGCTTGGAGGCACTGAAAACACTACTTTTTGGGGAAAAAAACGCTCCAACTCTTGTCTCCATGGAAACTCAACAACGATCTTGCTCCTGTTGTTTGCTCGCCACAGCCGTAATTAATAATGTTTTCCTCCAGAGTGTCAGGACTCCCAGTTTTCTCCTGGGACTTGGTCGTTTGTTTCTACCATATTGTTCTCTGCTGCATGTGAATGTGGTTTAATTATTTTTTTTTAAACAATCAACAGTGCCAACTAGTGGCCTGGCATGCAACTACATTGTTACTGCCGTTTCCGTGTGAACGCGAAACTTTATGAAACCAAAAAAAATACCTTCCGTTTTAACTTGAAACGTTGCGTTACCCGGGCCTCGGCTGCTGTTCGGTGACCGTGCGGGAAATGCTAACTCGTCGTATCGCGTCCAGTGACCTTGTGGCAGTGGCTCCCCTCCGCAGGCCTACGAGCTGTCCACGCTGACGGGGACTCAGGTGCTGCTGCTGGTCGCCAGCGAGACGGGCCACGTCTACACCTTCGCCACCAGGAAGCTGCAGCCCATGATCACCTCGGAGACGGGGAAGGCGCTCATCCAGACCTGCCTCAACTCGCCCGACTCGCCGCCGCGCTCCGACCCCTCGTCCGACCAGAGGATGAGCGCCACGGGCTTCGAGGAGACCGACCTCACCTACCAGGTGTCGGAGGGCGACGGCTGCCTGGACGGCGTGAAGGTAACGCCGGGGGAGGGGGAGGGGGGATGCGGTAGCGCCGCGGGTTGGGACGTTGACGACGAGCTCGCTTTGCTTCCTGCAGGACGTAATGAGGCCGACCTTCAGCCTGACCGGCCCTGCACTGCCCCCCTCCTCTTCCTCCTCCTCCTCCTCCTCCTCCTCCTCGGTGTCTATGCAGATACAGAGCAGCGCCCCCTCCTGGCAGTCCCCCTGCGCCTCCTCTTCCTCCTCCTCCTGCACCAATGGGACGGTGTTGAAGACGTCGGCCGGCGTCGTGCTTCCCGGGGGCTTCACTTTGATGACCGGTAAGTGGGCGGGGCTTCCTCTTTCCTGTGTGGCTGTTTCTCCGTGGATAATAAAACTTAACCCCTCCCCCCACCCCACACACACACCTGTCAACAGGTGCCTCGCTGCCCCCCGGCACACACACCATCCCCCTCAGCCAGCTGCAGGGCCAGCCCCTGGCCATCCAGGGCCCGGTGGCCCCCGGCCCCGCCAACATCCTGCACACCTCCTCCGCCCAGCCCGCCACGCTGCTCCGCCTTCCGACCACCGTGTCACTACAAGGTCAGACACAACACACACACGCACACATAAACACAACCACGAACTGGTGTTAATTAGATGTGACGTCACCACCAGGGGGCGGAGTCTCTCAGCAGCTGCATGCCATCCAGGTCCAGGCCAGCAGCCAGCAGACCTCCACCCATCAGACCAGCTCCGACAGCCACCCGCCCATCTCCACCACAGGTAGACCAGAGCTCAGCTGTCTCACGCCTCTTCTTTCAGGATTATGTGGGTTTTTTTTTAAATTTTGAAGGCACATGGTGTGTCTGTCTCTCTCTCTCTCTCTGTAGCTGGACTTCCTGTCTCCATCGTGTCCTCGTCCTCCTCCCCCACCTCGGGGGCGGGCCACATGATGTACCCCGGCGCTCACACGGTGATGTACGCCACGCGGACCCCCTCTCTGGGCGACGGAAGCCTCACGGTCCTGAACACCTTCCCGTCGACAGGCCACGCCCAGTCACATGACCCCAGTACGACCCCCATTTACTATTGGTATCAAGCAGTCGGTGGTAATCGGTCACAGGTTGCAATAATGATAAATAATGACTTTATTTATGTAGCACTTTTCAAAAAAAACACGGTCACAAAAAGTGCTTTACATTAAAACCACAATCAGAAAAGAAACGATAACGTCAAAGGAACTTTTAGTTTATAGAAGCCAAGGGATTAAAAAAGGAGTTTTAAGACCAGACGGTGAGTTTGCCAGTGTTCGTCGCCATAGTAACGGTTTTGGTGACGTGTTTTTCAGCTGCCGTCTCGCAGGTGTTTCTCACGTCGCTTCCTCCGGGCACCGGTCAGATCCCCGTTTCTGCGGTGCAGCTTCACCCGGTGAGTACGGCTGCCGCCACATTCAGGGTGTTTATTGTCATCGTCACTGCAAATGCAAAAAGTACAACTGACTTCTCCCAGCACATAAATAAAGTTGTTTTTTATCGTGTGCTTGTTTGTTGTTGTATAGTTTGTATGTTGCTTGTTCCGTCTAGTTTTATTCATGAAAAAAACCTCTTGATTGTTTTTAAATTGCCTTCCTCTTTTGTTCAGATGGTGATCAGCGGGCAGAGCAGCAGCAGCAGCAACCTGACGGAGCTTCAGGTCGTCAGTCTGGACGTCCACCAATCAAAACACGACTGAGTGTCACATGACTGCCTTTCGCTCGCTGGTGGTGACGTGAAGTGGAGGGGAAGTGATGATTAAGGCGGCGGTGTGGCTCGGTTGGTAGAGCGGTCGTCTCCCAATCGAAAGGTTGCAGGTTCCATCCCATCTCTGCCTGCCCTACATGCCGAAGTGTCCTTGGGCAAGACACTGAACCCTAAACTGCCTGTGTGAATGCGGAGTGCATGGTTGGTGGTGGTCGTAGGTGTGGCTACGGACGTAGTTTACCACCATCCAGCATGGATGAATAATGTCAAGCGTGTTTGAGTGTGTGTAAAAGCAATGCATTATTATGATGTCACGCAGCGGCTGGTCGGGAGCTGCTGTGAAGTCGTCGTCACGGCGACACAAAGTGAAGTGATGAAGGTTTGGACTGATGCGTTCAGGGACCCCGTCGGACGCACGTTTGATATGAAGGCGTGCATTCAATTATTTTTGATATTCAGAAATAAATGTTTTTGTTAAATAAAACCTGTTTTCTACAGCTTTGAGATTAAGGTTTCTATGTAAATGAATGTTTCCTCATGATGATGTCATGTAACATTAATTCACAGCAGCAAGAACAATCTCTTGAAAACATGAAGACGTCTTTCATCTTTTCGGGGGGGGGGGGGGGGGGGCAGCACTAGCAGACTTTCATAGAAAACAGTAGACAGACACTGCATTTCATCAGAATCTCAATGTGGGAACATTTTCTTTTACATTCAGTTTTTTTCCTCTGGAATCACCATAGCAACAGTGTCAAACTGTCCAACCTGTTTCTTCCATCTGTTTGATTTTTACACATTAGGAGGAGGAAAAACATCTGAACTTAAATTTGGACGTGACAAAAGCAACCGTTTAAAAACCAAAATAAAGAAAATCAACAGATTTAAGTGATCTGCAGGTGTCGGGTGGCCGGAACCTTCTGTTTTATAAAAAATGCTCAGTTCCTTAATAAAACAACATAACTATACATTTCACGCTTTGCCCATTTTCAAATAATTTCAACACTTGTAACCCATTTTGGGAATATTCTGAACAGACCTGTGTGATCATTTTGTCCCGTGAACATCGGTACAAATATTTTTATTGGAAAAACGCAAAAAAATGAAACAAAAGTTAATGACAGAAGTCCACTGTTATTTCAATGAGGTTTTTTTTAAAAAAAGAAAAAAACTGAGCCAAGGGTGTTATTTAACACTTTATAAAACCTGTTTTATTAGTCAGTTTTTTTTCTTCTAAATGCACTTTGATGAAAATGTCCCCTTGTGCATTTCACTCGCTGCCTTGCTTAAAGTGTCCCGGCGGCGTCAGGCGTAGAAGATGAGTTCGGGGATCTGCCCCCCCTGCACGCCGGTGCCGTTGGTGCTGTCGGACGAGCACTGGAACTGGAAGGTGACCTTGCCGCACTGCACCTCGGTCATGCCTTCCTGGCCGAAGTAGCTGAGCTCGTTGCCGTCCAGCACCACGCTGGCGGTGTAGAAGGTGTCCGGCTCGATCTGCACCGGGAACTCGAAGAACACCGGGAACGTGTTGCTGGAGCCGTCCGAGAAGTACTTGATGACGCGCTGCGCCGTGGACACGCCCTGCCGCTTCAGCTCGATCTTGGCGCTGTACTCGGCCGAGCCGCAGCTGGAGCCGTACAGGCCGAAGCCGGCGATGAAGACGCGCTTGTCCACGGCGAACTGGATGCTGTCGCAGCGGCCGCGGTAGCGCCACTGGTTGCTCCGGTAGGCGCAGGACTGGAAGCGGTGGCAGCGCTGCGACGACAGGCCCTTCCGGGGCTTGGTGCAGAACAGGAGGTCGGGCTTCTTGGCGGCGGTGTACCACAGGAAGATGTCGTTGGTCTCGTTGAGCGTGAGGACGCCGGACTGCGCCGCGCCGTTGGCGAAGTCCTCCAGCGCCATGGTCGGCACGCGGATCAGGTAGATGGCCTTGCCCAGCACCAGCCGCCGGTTCTCGATGGTTGGCGGCAGATCCTGCCTCTGGCATTCGGCCTCGGCCCAGCTCAGCGCCGCCTCGAACACCACCATCTCCTTGGCGTTCAGCGTCTCCCGCCGCAGGATGCTCTCCAGCGTCTGGGCGTCGATGTCGCAGAAGCCCTCGGAGCGCAGCGCCAGCTCCGCCTGGGCGTCGATCACCTCCCAGCAGCGCTGCGTCAAGTCGGGCTCCTCGAACAGGCAACTCTGGGACAGCAGCACGCAGGCGTTCTTGGCACTGAGGCTGGTCTCCAGGAAGTTGACGCAGGCGCGGGCCAGGTGAGGCACAATGTACTTTTTGGCAGCATAAAGGGTTGCGAGCACGGTGTCGGCACACAGGTCGATCTCGTCGCAGTAGATATACCTGTTGGGGGGGGGGGGCACACGGAGGTTAAAGGTCGGTGACAGCAGTTCAGGAGCTAACGGAGCTCCACCTACTTCAACATGGCCAAAAAGGACGGCGGCTCCACGTCAGGGATCCGGATCTCTTCCTGATCTTCGGCCAGTTCGCCGTAGAACATGGCGTGGAAGACAGAGCTGCCCACGGCCAGAACGTACTGCGGACACAGTCGGCGCACAAACTGCAGGTCATCTTACAAACACTTCATATCATAGCAACACACAGTCCCAACTGCCGTTCATCAGCAACAAATGGAAGTGCAGTCGAGTGCAGAGAAACACATTTTAAGTGTGTTTTATTTACCGCAAATAAAATCGCTATCAGGATAACTCAACATGTTAATTTGATATTGATCCGGGAAATCTGCTTCAACTCAAAGCCACAAATGCTTCACTTCATTTCATCAATCAAACCCTTCGAAAGCCAAAGATCCCATTTCTTATGATTTACATGCACGTTTCCATAGCAACCACCTGACGTTCACACGTGTGTTTGGTTTTACCTTGTGTCCTGGGACCCTCTGTGTCCCTCCTGGAGGTCCAACCACGAAGTGAACGTCTGCCATCATCTCATTGTTGAACATGATTGAGTTTCTGGAAGGAGGCAGGTTGTTTGTTTGAGTGTGTGCGGGCAGCAGCAGGACCAGGGCTGAGCTGGACTCTCACCTCTCTCGGATGGTCGGGTACAGGCCCTGCCAGCTGCAGCACGCGCTGCTGCTGCCGCCGCCGCTGCCGTTGTTGTTGGTCAAGTTCTGGTACTGCTGGACGGACGAGCTGCTGCTTGTCGAAGTGGACGGAACCAGCTTGTTGGTGGTGAAGAACAGCTCTGCTGCCATTATCGTCCAGTCAAACCGCGGGTCGGCAGCGACGGGGGCCGAACCGAATCCACTGAATGCACTAGATGTCAAGAGTTAAATCAGAATAATATATATTAAAAAAATAACATACAGACAGCAGCTCTCCAGCGGATTTAACTTTAGCTTCTCCATGCTAACCACTTGTTAGGCTCACACGGATGCTTCTGAGTTAATGGCGCAGCTCGAAGTCAGTCTTCGGTTTATACTTACTGCTGTGCGTTCTGGGATGATTTAACGTCTTTTATTCCATCTCATGAGCCACTTTTGGAGTTTTTATTGTGTGTTTTCATTAATCGTTTCGGCAGCTTCGCTAGCTTAGCTTTGTTTACACGCACAGGTTCCGGTGTGGGTCCGACAGCCAATCACAGCCGAGCCATTTCTTCTTCGCTGATTTCAAATTCAGTAGAATAAAGATGAACCAGGGCCGCCGCTGGGTATTTAATTCTGCAGTATAACCACTTTTATCAAAACTCTCTCTCTCTCTCGCACACACACACACACACACACACACACACACACACACACACACACACACACACACACACACACACACACACACACACACACACACACACGTATTGCTAGTAATCTGCATATGTAATAATCCAAAAGTGCCAAAGCTTCAAGACCAAATTTCTCCTTCACCAAGATATTTTTAGTTAAATCAGTGTGTTTGTGATGCTCGTGTTGTATTTTCTCTAACATTACAATGACAAAAGTGATTTTGTTTTGTTATAGCTGGATTTTCTAATGAAGAACAATCATTCACAACATTTTTTTTTTTTTTTTAACATTTTGTCTGTATTTATTTGTAATTTAGGACCGTAAAAGATATCTACAAAATAGTTTTTGTATTTGTATTTACTATTCAACACAGAGGTTGTTTCTGTCATGACGTAATCCCGGAGGGTAAATGTCTGGCAGGTATCACTGAGCTGTAGAAACTGGTCAAGTTTTGAGTAAAACTCATTTAAGCAAGGAAAATGTCTTCAAATATGAAACAGCCTCAGACGTGACTGTCAGTGGCTCAGAGTTTATCTCCACCCTGTTTATCTCCACTCTGCTGGGTTGAACATGGCGGCTATTGGTGCAGTGACTGTGGACATGTGGTCATCAGCTGATGATCCGCAGCTGCTGAACTCTATTTAAAGTGACTCTGCACTTCACACACACAGACACTCTCCCATCATGCCGCCGTTTGATAAGGCTCAGCTGCAGAACAAACCTTTCAAACAGAGGAAGACCTTTGGTAAATGTTGGGGGTGGTGGGGGGGGGGGGGGGGGTTTGCAGGAGCACAGAATTTGATTCTCACCCGGTTTGTTGGTTTGTTTTTTTTCCCCCTCTTCAAGTGACCAGGAAGCAGGAGGTGGCCGGAATCCGGGCAAAGTTCCCCAACAAGGTCCCGGTAAGTAGAAGAAGAAGAAGAACGGTCTCCCCTGTGGCGGTCCAGGTCTGACCTGCTGCTGGTCTCCAGGTGATTATCGAGCGCTATGAGAGGGAGAAGTACCTGCCCCCGCTGGACAAAACCAAGTTCTTGGTGCCACACGAACTCACCATGACGCAGTTTGTGACCATCATCAGGTAAATCGGAGAAACCCCCTGAGGGAGGGGTGGTGCAGGGTGGTGCTGGGTGGTGCAGGGTGATGTCTGACTCTTCTGGACCTCGTCAAAGACCTTTTAAATGCACAAACTCCCCTTTGTTCAGGGGTCACATGCAGTCCAGTTTCACATCTAATGGGCCGGACCGTTAACATGGAGCTGTGATGTTTTTTTAAATTTACACTTGGAGGTTTTTCTTTGTTGTGGTGAAAATGCCTATTTTCATGAATCCAAATGATTAAGACAGAAAATGAAGGCAATTTTAAATGGATTTTAAATCTAGAAAATGCTTCCTGTGGCTGTTGCGTTCTGAGTGTTTTTAGACTCCCTATGACTTCGCGGCCACTTTGACAGCAACCAGGTCTCAAAGCTTTCATGACGTCTCTTTGTTAAATGTTTTATTTGACATTTTTACGATTTTGTTTGGCGGCCGGTTGGAGCCGCCGGGTCTCATGTTTGATGCTCCTGGTTTAATGCATTAGAATGACGTGTGAATGGTTTTCGTTGGAATGTAATTGAAGGATCGTTTGCGTCTGAGCTTCCTGTTCGTTTCCAGGTGTTTTTTTTCCCTTTTCCTCGGGTATAGAAAGGTTTCTGCTAAACTGCGCTTCGATTTCATATAGCTACTTGGGTTTTGTGTCGTATTACATAAAGTATTCACAATACTGGTCCCACTTTAAGTTTAACAAAATGATTTCCACACTTGACAACATCTACTGATTTTCTTTGATGAATTTTTCTCAAAAGTTCCAATGGAGCATTTCCAGGACTTTTTACATTTGTGGTCCTTCAGAGGGGCGTGACCCTTTGATTTTTGTTTGTTTTGGAGCGTCTGAAGTGTGTCGCTCCTTCCCTCTGTGCCCAGGAACCGCATGGCGCTGCTGCCCAGCCAGGCGTTCTACCTGCTCATCAACAGCAGCGGGCTGGCCAGCATGTCTCTGACCATGGCCCAGGTGTACAAAGACCACCAGGACGAGGACGGCTTCCTCTACATGACCTACGCCTCTCAGGAAATGTTCGGACGCAGATAGCTGCGGGTTCCCGATCGCCTCCTGTAAATAGAAAATATTTAACGTTGGTCCTACGTGTTTCGTAAAAAATGGATTTTAACTCGGCGTTCATCCAATAAATGTGTATTTAAGTTTAATGATCTGCTTGCTGACTGCTGTGGAGGTTTTATGAGTTGCTTGAACATAAAGACGGAGCTTCACCTGATTATCTTTGGAAACGTTGTTTCCTCTTGACAGAGGACGACAGTGCAGCACCTGGTCTATCAAAGGCAGCATTCTGACAATGTTCAGCTTTTTTTAATATATATTTTTGTAAAGTATCTGAGTTGATGTACCAGACAGTGATAATAAATAAAGCGCTCATTTAAATTGTTAATTTTATTGTAATTGTTGTGCCTTTTGAAGACATTAAAAATAATAATAAAAAATTTAAAAGAAATGTTCTTGACTGACGTCTACATGACAGAAGGATTTCCACTTTAATGCTTGGTGCTTCACAAACTGATTTACATGTTTGGTTCATGAAGAGGAAATTCTATCCCCGTTTACCCTCTTTAAAATCCTGTAGAAACGGAAGAGTTGAAACGAAGGTCCAGTTTACATGACTTTTCACGTGACGACACAATCTGTTTAAAAAGAAAAGGCGTGTGTTTACACTGCACTACACAGCAGCGGACATAGACGATGTAGTTGGTATGCCAGACCATGTGGGGGCGCTGTTGCTTGATATTGTAATGAAACCACACATACGTGTGCAGAGAAGAAAACGTGATGAAAATGGAGAGAAGCCGACATCCTAGTGGACTGATGACGCATCGGACACTATCAGCGGTGAGTCTCAACTATAAAACTACTGATATGGAGGATAAAACGAGAATACTGACCGTGACAAAAACCACTGCTGGGGCCGCCATGTTTGTTTACAAGGGATGGGAGGGGGAGTTGCGCACGCGCAGTAACGTGCTAAATAGCCTCCAGCTAGTCTCTGCAGGAGGGATGAGCGGCCGTGAAAGAAACTTTCCACAATGGGAGCCGGATTAAAAACTTTGTGGAAACGGAGGATCCGCACACTAGTGTCGTGTAAACGAACCATTCAAATGTGAATAAAGTTTTGCGTTTAGCCTCTTAAAGGTATAGTAGAGGATTTTCTTCTTCCGGGTGGATCATCAAAATAACTGGTCCTCCCAATTGTCAATCATTCTGGTGATATATGACGTAAGCCCGTCGTACGTGCTCGTCCCTGCGCGCAGCTCACTCCACACGGTCCTCATCATGCCGGTGGCCGACCCGACGCATTATTCTCGGACATTTTTACACAGTTTCACCCCCTCTAGTGCAAATCTTCTTGTAAAGTGAGCTTATGTGAGCGATGCCGACTTGTGACTTGTAAACAGAGCGTGCACGAGGAGAACTGGGCTCGTGCATGTCTCTCGCACGCGTTTTAGTGGGCGTTCCGTCTCGGGAGCAGGTACAGCGCTGCGCATGCGCATTTTTTTCAAACGGTGGAGAGGGCGGTTCTTTCCTAAAATTCCTGAAAATCCTCCTGTATACCTTTAATCGTTGTGTGAACGGGGCTTAAAATCCACTGAAGTCTCACTCTGGCTCTGTCACTCCAGTTGGACTGACTTGACTCGTCAATAAGAAAACCTTGAGCTCACTGCCGTACCTGTTCGCACTAAAACAGAAAACCCAAGTCAATTACATTTTTTTTTTTTTCACCTTCACACCTCCTGTTGACCTTAATGGACCTTTGCTCTAAATCGACTCGGCCATATGAGATCATATTCTTTGAAGCTGGGGTGATGAGCAGATGTTTATAGGCGGCAGGGGGGAGAAAAAAACCCCCCACATGTGAAAATAAAAGTGTGAAACGGCAGTCTTGTGTTTTCTCTGGAGAGTTTCAGGACGTTGAGCAGCAGCGGTGGGCCGTCGTCTTCCTCTTCTTTGGACTGAAGTGAAAGTGGATGACGCAGACGGTCGCCGCCATGGCGAGCAGCGCCGAGCCCACGGCCACACAGTACCAGTGGTGGAAGTGGAACCGGGAGGATTCCACCGACGGGCCTGAACACGAGAAGGGAATCGTCTCTTTAGAGCGACTCGAAACCGTCGGGAGCGAATCCCTCCTTTTGTTACCGCGATGCCGTTTATCATTCTCTTCTGCATATTTTGTGGTTTGATTCTGTGTTGTTTCACTGTAAATTCCAGAATAAGAGTCAATTCTGTTCAAAGTCAGGGAGAAAAACTTGAACGCGATCCTTTCGGAAGCAGTATTCAGACGTTTATATCAATAATTCTTACATTTGTTAGTGATATAATTTAAATTTAAAGAATCTGTTTTTTTCCAGTGAAGAGGACGACTCAGGACAGCCTGAATGAAGCGCACAGTAATATATATTACCGTATATTCTGGACTAAATGTCCAAAAATCATCACAAAGAGGGAATACACATCTACAAGCGTCCCCGGTGTGTCGGGACATTTATTTGTCCACGTCCAGATGTAACTGCGCCGTCCGTCACAAGTTTCTCACACAATCTGAACTCTTCCTGCAGGACATTTCATCATTTTTGCCTTAAATTCTCGGATCTTCCGTGGCTCTGCAGCAGCGTCCTGCTGTCATACAGTGACACCTAGTGGCCCCGCGCGGTTACGCGGGACTTTATTTTGACATATCATCAGATTGAGCGTAAACGAGGCCCGCTTCACCTTGCAGAGCGACTCCTCCTCCGACCGTCACGCGCGTCTTGTCGCTGGCGGTGCAGAAGTAGAGTCCCAGGTCGCCGGCGTCCACGTCCGCGATGCTGAGGCCCAGCGAGCGCTGGATCAGGCTGACGGTGTAACGGGGGCTGAGCTGGAACACTGAGCAGACGCCTTCTCGTCAGTACCTCCAACCCACAGTCACCATGACAACACAACCTGACACCAGACGCCGCCCCAAACTGAGCTTTCGCCCAACTTTTGTTGGCGAAGGTAATAAATGCATAAATGAATGAATAAATAAAATTTGTAATAAATAAAATATTAATTAATAAAATACTAATCAATCAATCAATAAAAAATAAAATATAAACAAATGAATGAATAAAAATGTAAATAAATAACATAAATAAATGAATGAATAAATAAATAAAATTAAATAAATAAAATATAAATTAACAAAATATAAATGAATGAATGAATAAATAAATAAAATATAAACAAATGAATTAATAAATGAATGAATAAACCAAAAAATAACAGAAATAAATGAATGAATGAATAAATAAAATATAAATAAATAAGTAAAGTCGGATAAAAACATAATCTTTGCCCCAGCTTTTGTTTACCGAAAGTTGAAAAATAAAACACAAAACTTTCCAAATGGCTCAAGAGACTGTTGTCTTGTTTAGGGAAGATTTTGTAAAGATTCCAAACATAATGAAAACAACAACAACAACTAGTGTCGAATGAAATCATGAGAGTGATGAAGTGAACGCTGTGGATGCAGGCCTCGACATAATCTGTCAAATTTAATAATAATTATAATATTATTATTTAGAAAACCTCCAGTGAATGTAAATATTTTTATGATGAGAATCGCTGATCAATAAATCCACCAGTTCATCAATACACCCAGGAAGTCCCAGCGCTTCACTTTTACCCCCCACGTGTTTTTTAACGTTCCTCCGGTCTCCAACCTTGGACGGGTTGTCCCCCGCTGAGGACGGCACAGAGGACCACGGTGGGCGGGAGACCCGGGCGGTGCCTGAACCAGGTGGTGTGGTGGATGTAGGAGGCGTTGCAGCTCAGCGTGACCTTTGACCCCAGCCGGACTTGCTGGACGTGAACGGCGGGCGCCGACAGAAGCCCCGCCTCCAGCCTGCTGACCAGCCCTGGAGGGGAATCGCACAGAGAGGAAACACGACTTTTTGACCAGAGGAGGAACATTTGACGTCATTTGGTTCGTAAGCGGATGAAAAAGTCAGTGCTTCCTGAATTTGTTACAGATAAACTAAACATGGACCCGTTTACCGCGTCTGAAACTCTCCTCGGGATATAATCTCACAACGGGGATGTTTTCTGAAGCAGTTCACTGTGTTTTCCTCGTCTGTGGCGTCCCTCAGGGCTCAAACCCGGGGCCCCTGCACGTCTTCCTGCATGTGAACCTTCAAGCTCAAGACTTCGCAGGTGATTTTCTATTCTCTCTGACTCAAACAGTGTCAAAGTCTGAAATACCAACAAACACTGATGTTATTGCTTCAAATAATGAAAACTTCAACATAAAGACAACCACAACTACTGAAGAAATGGATTTTCATTTAGATTTTTATTTAATTTTTTTAACAAAAGCTAAATATATAAGAAAACAATAATACATTTAAAAAACGTTGAGGCTAATGCTAATAATGTCAATGCAATATGTTTGAATAATAAACCGGTTGAATCTCTGGCGTCATGTTTGTACTTTGCAGTCGACGCCGTCAGATGGAAGGAGCTTCAGCAAACTGTTTCGCTTCCTGCTTCCTCACCTCACCTCAAACTCTCACTCATCAAATACTGTGAGTACACAGGCAGAGGGTTCCCATACCAGCCGATGGTTTCCTCCTCTATGGTGTCCCTCAGGGTTCAAATCTAGGTCCTTTGCCGTTGCTCCGGTGACCCACATCTTGTTCATATGACTTTTAAATTCGATGTTATGCAGACGACACTGAACTCTCCGTCCAAAATTAAGTGTTTAAACTTCCTCACGTTCGGCAGCTCACCCCCTCACTGGATTTTTAATTACGCTTAATCCACATTCTCCTGTTTAATTCGTGTAACTTTTGTCAATTTCCTCATTGGCTGCAGTTCAGTCTGGGTCCTGTGCCACACGGGCACGGAGAGAAAAAAAACTCCAAAAGAACCGTCGCACGACACCGTTACCATGCAAAAGTTGAGTTTGTCAGCTGATTGTTGAGTTTGATGTGTCGCAGGGAAACATTTCTAACTCACCAACGAGCGTCATCGTCATCACAGTCCAGCCGGACGGCATCGTCTTCAGTCTTCTGGCGTCTGTGTGGTTTTTCTTTTCTACACGAAGTGAAGCGGCGAAGAAAACCACTTCCTTTTTCACAGCCAAGCCCTCGTTTTCCACTGAAATCCTCTCTGCTCTGCCTCCGCAGGCCGAAAGACCGAGGGACTGGACTGGTGAACGCGTTCAGGGGGAAATGAGATTTTTCAGCGGTACTGAGAATCTCAGTACTAATTCACATTCCTCAGTTGGTCAGTAACTTTAAAGGGCAGATGACATAATGTAACTTGTACTTCAGTATTTGTAAAGCGACGTCGTGGAAAGAAATAACGATAAAGTGCGTAGAAATATTCTCAAATAAGGGCATGTATCTGTCACACACCGAAAGTAATGAGATTAGATAGAACAATTAATAGAACAGTATCTAAAAATAAATACTTTGGTATCAAGAGTATTTGTAATTAGGTACTTCCATTTCACTACGTAGTAAAATAAATGAAATTGACTCCTACGGATGTTTCGTACCAATAATTAATAGTTACATTAATTCGTGTCATGAGTTACTTTCACAGATTTATCATTTTTAATATCACAAGGAAGTTAATGTAACCATTTACAAATACGCACATGAGTGTACTTGTACTCTCGTGGGTATTTTAGTCAAGTCTGTACCTTCAGTTACTTCAGTTCATGAGCAACACAGAGACACGGGAAAACTCTCGTTTGTGTCAATAAATCGGTTTATTGGAAGAAAACCAACGTGTGCGCGAGCTCAGCAGTTACTTTCACAGACGGTACGACAGAGATTCTATCCTCTGCAGCTCTACTTTGTACAGATTCTACATGTCAGAGATCGAACTGCTGCTCAGCTCCAAATCAAATAAATCAAACCAAATCAAATAACACCGAAAGAGGCTCCCGCACATACACACATACACACACACACTTTCTCTTTCATTTTTCAACCATGGGTTTATTTCCCCCTCTGTGTTGTCTTGCAGGTGTCCAGCCTGTGTTGAGGGCTTGTTGCTGCTCTGCTCTGATGAAGATTGTTGCATCTTTCAGGGTTTCAGAGTTTTCTATTCGTCCAAAGTTAAAATAAAGTAAAACCCATCAGCAGACTTTAATGTTGTCGTATTATGACTCACGACTCTGGAGACGGGCGAGAATCTTCAGCTCCTCTGGAACGACGACATGAAGGTTTTTTTGTGTTTTTTTCACTCAATCAAACATTATGTTTTCATTTTTATTGTGTTTGAATACCACAATGATTTAAAAAAATGGTTTAATATCCAGGCTAAAAAGCAACTAAAGAAGGTGAAATAGATCAAACAACCAGAATAGCTGGAATGGCTCATAATAATAATAATAATAATAATAATAATAATAATAATAATACCAAAAATATGGTCAATTTAAGTTGATTAAAATTCTGAGTATGGCTATTTTTTTCTTACGGGAATAAAAAAGATAGAAAAAGGGAAAGGAGACAAAAAGTAAAAAAAATTAAAGAAAAAAGAAAAAAATGAAACAAAAAAATTGAAAGGAAAAAGAAGAAACAATGAAAAAAGAAAGAAGGAAGAAAAAAACTAATTAACAAGCTGCTGTAACCACAGGAAATGCACGGCGGCTGTAAACAGATAAATAAAGAGAATCAGAATCATTAAATCCATTTTAAGCCGAGATGCATAAAATGGAAAAAGATGGAAATTCAATGAAAAAAAAGAGGACAAATCTTTAAAAATGGCTATAAAAGCAAAAAAAAAAAAAAAAACTGGAGCGATGACTCTTTATGAAGCCAAATAAACATTTGTGTTTATATAGCAACAATTTCAAAATATTCTTTCTTCATTCCAGACTTTAATCATGTTTTGTGACTCCAGACACATTTTATTTGGTGAAAAAAAAAAAAAAATCATGAAAACTTTGGTCATAAAGTTTTCAGATCATTTCTACTGAAATGTCTAAAATCAAATGAAAGAACGCGACACTTTATTTTTTCTCCACTTTCTCCATGGTTGAGCTTTTTTTTTTAACTTCACGTCTTGATTTGTCTCCGTTGTTTCTAAGTGTTTGATAAATGAAAGTTCAGTTTATTATATAAATATGTTTTAATCCAACAAGATTTTTACATGTCCTTGTGCGCGCACACACACACACACACACACACACACAGGGTTAAAAAGTTAAAACCTTTGTTCAGTGACTGCGTTTCAAGGCGCAGTATATTGAGGTTAACTAATGCCGCCTCTGAGCACTAGGTGGCAGCAGTGAGTCAGTGCAGTGTGAGCTAAGCATGCTAACATCAGTACCAAAACACACGGCATGAAATCACCACCGTTGTTCCTTTTGGAGTCTATTTCTTAGAGGTAAAAAAAAAAAAAAAAAAAAAAAAGTACCGTACCTTTAAATGTCTGCAGTGCTGTAATCTGATTACACTAACTAAAACGTGCACCTCCTCATTCAAAACTCACTCAGCACAGAGACGAATGTCTCTCTTCCGAACTGTACAAAACCTATAAACGATAAAGTTCTATTCTTAAATACAAACAACATCAAGTCAGTTTCCAGTACTCAGATTACTTGGAATATATATTAAGTACACGTCGCGCGCAGTCCGCAGGGCGGCAACCGGAGCTCAGACACGATCTTTGAATAAATTAATTCATAAATAAATCACGATCATGTCTTTCCAGTTACAGTGGTAACCCTCACACACACGCACACGCACGCACACACACACACGCACGCACGCACACACACACACTTTCAAAGCAACAACTCCTAAACTAAAAAATACTTTTGGCTTTAAGATGTAACAACAATATACTCGACTAAAAACTAAGTCTTTTAACAACCTGGTGCCAGAGGACGACGGTGTACAGCAGGGGGTTCAACCTGGGGGGGGTGGAGGTGGGGTGGAGGTGGATCTCCTCTAACAGCAGCTTCCTGGTCGACTCCACATTTCATAAATTGTATTTCTTTCTTTCTATTTCTTTCACACTAATGTGTCCAGTTTTAACAACAAAGCCCCCCCCCCCCCCCATTGCGAGCTGTGGTGGTCCACCCAGGGGGTCCCACACCTCGGATGGAGATCCGGTGATCTAGAAGGGAACCTGAAGCTCAGTAGTTACAAATCCAGGCAACCTGTGGACGGTTTTGCAAAAGAACGATAGAAGATTTAAATCAGTAAGTCATAAAGTGACGGTGCCGGACGTTTCAAAGCTCATCGGCTCTCACTCCGCCACAGGGGGGCAGCAAACAGGAAACAGGAAACAGGAAACAGGAAGTAGGAAACAGGGAACCGGAACTGGGGGGGAAAGCAGGACACCCAGAAAAGGAAATAGGGAACAGGAAGTGGGAAAAGAGAGACAGGGAACAGGAAGTGGGGGGGAAAAAGAAGCAGGAAACAGGAAGCAGGAAATGGGAAACAAGGAAGTAGGAAATGGGAAACAGGGAGCAGGAAGTGGGGGAAAAAGAAGCAGGAAACAGGAAGCAGGAAATGGGAAAAGGGAAATGGAACAGGAAGTGGGGGAAAAGCAGGAAACCGAGAAAAGGAAATAGGGAACAGGAAGTGGGAAAAGAGAGACAGGGAACAGGAAGTGGAGGAAAAAAGAAGCAGGAAACAGGAAGTATGCCACTGTGGCCGGTGTTAAAGGTGGAGGCTCTCTCTGTCAGTGCAAAGCTGGCGCTGTGGCGAGGACGGCGTCCCGGCGCCGAGCATGCTGGGAGATGCGTTGGTCGTGTCCCCGGTGGCCGCATCAGTCCAGGCGAAGACGACTTCAGCTAATAGTAGTATTTCTATAATGTTCAAATATATACAGAGTTTCTTCTTAAAAATACCTTAATGGTGTGCTTATATCCAAGAGTGGCAAACAATCCAGCTGAGAAGGGGCTGGTTCTTCTGGTTCTTCTGGTTCTTCTGGTTCCTCTGGTTCCTCACCTCAAGTCCGTCACTCTCAGTAGCAGCTTCGGTCCGTCGGAGTGAATCCAGATCAGTTCATCTCCGCCACAACACTCACAGCAATCTGCTGCTGGGAGCTTCTCTGAGCCTCAGAACCTCCAGAAACCGGCCGCCGTATTGCACCAAGCATCAATCATCACGGAGCGCTAGTCTTCTACAAATAAATCAAAGTGTTTAAAAACGTCGGATTCGAGGCGCCGAGACACTGGAAGCCAATGTGAGCCTTTCCTCCATCAGCCAGCGGAGGAGGAGGAGGAGGAGGAGGAGGAGGAGGAGGAGGAGGAGGAGGGGGGGGGTCAGTGGATGTCTCTGCACATGGGCAGGTTGACGAAGATGAAGACATTGAACTCGATGAGGATGGAGAAGCAGAGGAAGATGGCGTACATGGCGAGGCAGGCCAGGCCCAGGCGCCAGTCCAGAGTCCATTTGTTCAGGTGGACGCCGACCACCTGCAGAGAAGGAAGGGGGGGGAGAGAGAGATGAGACACTCCCTGTTCACAGCAGCCACCAGGGGGCGCCATAGAGACGGAACCAAACACTCACTGTGAAGAAGACCGAGGCCAGCAAGAGTCCCACGGAGAAGATCAGTCCTCTGCTGTTCAGGTGGATCTGAGGACGGACACACACACACACACACACAGTTAAGACGTGGCTAGGGTTCTGATGCGAGCCGAGGGGTTGGGGGGGTTTGGGGGGGGGGGGTCCCTCACATTGGAGCCGTAGTCGATGCAGAGGGTCTGCAGGGTCCAGGGCAGACCCAGACCCACCAGGATGTCGAACACGTTGCTGCCGATGGAGTTGGAGATGGCCATGTCTCCCAGACCTGAGGAGACCAAGAGCATTCACTGTGAAGACGCGTCCCCGCGGGACGACCCGCAGGACGGCGTCGGGCCTCGCCACTACCTTGCCGGGCCACGATGACGCTGGCCATGCAGTCCGGGACGCTGGTGCCCGCCGCCAGGAAGGTAATGCCCATGATGACGTCCGGGATGCCGAGAGTGAAGCCGATCACGGTCACCTGGAAACGCGGAGGACAGATGTCACAGGTCATCACATCACATCGTCACGGCGACGGCAGAGGTCCAACAACATTGCGTTCCAAGGTGATTCACCCCCAAAATCTGCCATGAGCCTGAATTTCACTCTACAAGTCCCTCTAGTGAGCTCAACTGAATTGTCACACCTTCATTCGTGGTGTGGTGGGGTGGCGCCACATTCAGTTTAAGGAACAACCCGCCAGGAAAATGTCACGCAACTACAACAACTGCTGGTTAGGGGGCGCTGTCGCCTGAAAACAAATAACTGACCAGAGAGGAAGTGAAGAAGAAACACGACTCACTGATTGGTCCGGATCGAAACCTGAAGTCCCGCCGCTTTAGCCTGTGATGGCTTGGCTAAGTTAGCTCGTGGCTCATGGGTATAGCCACAAACAACCGCGATACAAAGTCATCAATCAATGAACGCGTTTCTTCTTCACTTCTTCAAAACGTTCTTTCCGCGTCTCATTCTTCTGATTCACGCGGTTGGCTTTGTTCGTTTACTACCCAGGATGCGTTGGGCACTACGTCCCGTCCCCTCACACCGCCCGCGAGAAAGATGGTTTGTAAATGAAGCGACGGATGCTAAAAGAAGCGTTTGGTCACCATTTGACGTTTACAGTAAGTTTATCGCGACGTCACGCAGAAACGCCGTCGTTCAGAGAGTTCAATGGCAGAAGATGATGAGTGAAAAATTTCGTGCGCTTGAATTCTGAATGCGTTTCTCAGTCTGGCTGTATGTTACCGCTATGGCTGAATTGCTAACGCTAGCTCCTTCTAACAGTGAGGCTTAAGTGTCATTCTGTCGACGTTTGAAACCACAGATCTTCATCACCTCCAGGAGACAGAATCTCCCCAAAGCAAAATATGGAAAAAACACACACACACACACACATACACTCACCATCCACACCATGATGTAGGAGAGGCCTGCGATCCAGACGGTGGCGGTGAAGAACGTGACCATGAACCAGCTCTCCCAGCGCCGGTTGGCACAGTTGGGCACGGTGAGGAAGAGCAGCAGGGACAGCGGCCACATGACCAGCCACTTCAGTTTGGGACACACCCCCACGGGGATCCTGAAGGGAACCATCGGGCCCTGGTTCTCCCCCTCACCCTTCCCCTCCTCCTCCTCCCCCTCCCCGTCGTTCTCGTTGTCCTCGTTCTCGTTCTCCGTCTCGTCGCCGGACTCAAGCCGCTGCAGTCCGCACTTCCTGTTCAGGCCCCGCTCGGCCCCGCCCATCCCGTTCTCTAAGCCCCGCCTCCCCTGAGGCCGGGCCGCCGGGTCCGAGTCGCCGTTGGTGACCCGGTTGACCCGGGTCTCTGTGGTGTTGATGAGTCTTTGTCTCTGGAACGAGGGAACAGAGGACACAGGGAGAGATCGTCATCGACTCGATTCAGCAAAACAGTTAAAATTTCTTTATAAGTATCCGAGACAGAAGTTTGAATTCTTTCCTGGTCCCTCTGAGGAAAATCTAAACGCGCTTGTTTAGTCTGGATTTAAAAATCAAGCTGCAGCCGGCAGGCGTTTTGAGATTCGTCACATTCGGACAGACGTGCTTCTACTCCTGCTCAGGCCTCCGGATCGGACACTCCGGCTGACGGGACGCCGCCGCCGCCGCGTCTCAAAGTCTTGACGCTCACCTCGTTGATGAGCATGCGGGAGGCCATGGTGAGGCGCGTCCTCGGGGAGAAGTGGCTGGTGATCATGATCCTCATGCCGGCCTCGGAGAAGGAGAGCTGGTGGGGATACGCCGACAGCAGCTCGTCCACCATCAGCACCGACGGCTTGCAGTGGAAGTTCGCTGCAGACGGGGAGACGTTCTCATAACCACCGCAGCATTCTTAACCAAGACTGTAGATATCAAAAGTGGAGTACCCCAAGGCTCAATTGTAGGTCCTTCTTTCTTTTTTTTATAATTTTTTTTTCAAAATCTTTTTAAGATTTCTCAATAAAGATGACATTTTCAATGAAATTCTGGTTAATATCAAAGTTAAAATAAAAAAACAAAAAACAGGATAATTTTTTTTTTTTTTTTTTACAGCCTCAGTTATACACACTGCTAGCTAGCCCTGTCAAAAATGATTTTTTTTTTTTTTTTAATAATTAAAAAGTGATTCTGAAATCTGTGTCTGGAATCAACTAGTGACTTTAGCAACTTTATCCAGAAGACGACTGGTTATAGTGGAGCTCAAATCTCCTATGTCCTCCAAACGCATCACAGCTCCTTTCCTCTGCCGGGGCTAGCAGAGGAAAGCATCGCTAACTTCTGATGGAAGCTGGACGCTGCTATTGGGTTAAAATGTTGAGAGACAGTATCATCAGCCAGTCAGATGTTGATGTGTTGTTGACGGACCGCTTTAGGGCCAGCAGAGTTTCTAGCGCTAGCCTTGCTGCCGGCATTAAAATGAGCTTTGCTGATTGGCCCATGGGCAGGTGGTGATGGCACTCTGTTATTATCTGCTACTCTGGAGTGATGGCGGCTATTTTAACAGCAACATCGACGATATGACAGCCAACCTGCTTCAGGGCTGTTTTCCAGGCGCCTGTTTGCAGAAGAAATGGAAATTGTGAGTAGAGGAAGACCGACACCAGAAATGGACGAGCAAACTGGGGGGGTGTGACTGCTGGCCCTGACTGAAACACCACTGCACGCTACTGGTTAGACATTTGTTGTACTAAAAAGTTTAGAAAAAGCCGCCAAATCAAATTAAAAATGTCCAATTTCCCCTTTATTATATATATATATTTTTTTTTCCCCAGTTGCAAGTTGTCTCATAATATCTTGTATTAAAGCTGAGTGGGTGCATGAGTGCAATTTGTTTCCAATTCAACAAAATGAACCGTCTGGACGTTTGATAGTTCCAGGAGAGTTTTTTCTTAATATTGTAGACAAAGTTTGGAAGATTTTATTCCAATAAGTTGCAATCTGAGGACATTCCCCCAAGACATATGTGCCGATGAAGCTGGAGAGACGGCATCGAGTTTCATAGCTACGCCGATGACGCAGAGCTGTGCATGGAAACGTCTCCGGAAAGTTCGATTGGAAATTTTACGAGTTTGTGGTTCGATGACGTAATAATCAACGTCTATAATGTCTTTTATAGAGAGAATCCTGAACACCTGCAATCGTCAGTGAGGCTGAATCCAGGAAAGTGAAACCGCTCGTCCTTCGGGTGACCGTCCCCGACTCGTCTGGACACGCAGCAGAGTAGAAGCAGACCCACCTTTCTTCAGCAGGACCGCCGTGGCGTCACACGTGACGTTCTCCTCCAGGTCCGTGCTGCCCGTCAGCCCGTTGGCCAGATTGGCCGAGGACTTCCTCCGCCGGTCGAAGTACCGATGCGCTTGTCCGTTGAACCTGACGGGGACGGAAGACGGGACCCCCCCCTCCGGTAAGAAGAGCTCGGCAGACTGGCTTTACCTGAAGACCCCCGCCGGCCGGACCGCACCACTCACTTCATCATGAGGATGTAGACGGCGTACATGAGTATCAGGACCAGCGACTCCCACCTGCGCAGGGTTTTAGAGACAGTGTGAAGTGGGAGAAGGTGGGATTCTGCTGGGAATACGTGTCGATAAATGTCAGTACGCACCAGCACACCTTCTCATCGTAGATGAACTGAAGAGGGAAAAACAAAAAGGGGGGGTCAGCTGGAAAGCCTGTCAAAAACTCATCTGGATGAATTTCAGTTACTGTGCCACGAGAGGGCGCCACTGCTCTAGAACCCGGAGAGACAAGCCTTTGATTTTTTATTTATTTTTTTAATAAAAACCTCACATAATTAAACATTTGCATAGATGTGCAAGAGAAATCCAACATAGCTTCAAATAGACAGTATTATTAAAAAAAAAAAAAATCTGAAAAAATTTGCTGTGTATTCTACATTTTGGACAAAGAAAAGATACAATTCACAACTCTTTTAATTTCCTGTGGCCGTTTTTAAAATAAATCATACAGACCATTTAAAAGTTGACAGTTTTTACCTCATGCACTACATGTTCCAATAGCTCAATTCAAAGAGTTTAATCATGCGTGCTGCATAATGATTAAATCCACTTTAATCCTTTCAAACTAACTGAATCTGCAGAAGAACCACAGAGACGCTGGCAAGATGTAAAGGAAACGTAAAATGATTTCAAGTCAATAAGTAAGTAAAGAATACGAACAGACGACAAGTGAAGTAACACCAAAATGAGCAAATTTAAAAAACAAGTAATGCTTTTATCGGAGCAGCTCTTACCGCAATGAGTGCAATGATTGAAAAAGTGTAATATATGGAGTCTCGGAGCAGAGCCCAGTGTGAGAGCTTCACTGCCTGCAGTAAAAAAAAAGAAGAAAGAAGAGAAAAACAGGTAAACACAGGGACAGAACTACACTGCAAAAAGTCCCCCCCAAAAAATAAGAAAAAAATAGACTAAATGAAGAAAATTAATACTTAAAATAAGCAAAATTATCCACCAACAGAACAAGAAAATGTTACTTGACAATATTTTCAACAATAAGAAAATAATTCTGGCCCCATTTGACCCAGCGTCTTGAAAACAGCATTTCTGGACTCAAAACAAGTTTTATTTTCATGTGTTGTTATTTTAAAATCTTAAAATAAGAAGGTTGGGCTCATGAAACGTTAGTTCAGTGGTCAGTCATGTTAAAATGAGAAAAAGGCTTGTTTTAAGCCAAACAGGACTTATAACTAGTTTTTAATACTCAACGCCAAGAACATTCTAGCTAATAATAAAATAAAGTCATAATCATGTTAAAACTAGAATAATAATCTTAGCGGACAATTTTAGTTTGAAGCAAAAATGAGTTATTAGTCAAAAACAAGTAATTTTTCACTTAATTTAACAAATTATATCCTGCCTGGATTTGACTATATGCAGTGAACTCTCTATTTTCTTTCTTTCTACCTTCCTGCAAGTTTCAAACAGAAAGAAAACCCAGGAAGTTTGTGACGTGAGCCTCTATAAAGTCTTCAGCCAGTGGATTCAGTTTATTTAGTTTCTCTCGTCCTCCATCGTCTCCCTCTGTCTCTTTCTGTCCTCTGACCTCCGTCACTGAGTGTGTGTGTGTGTGTGTGTGTGTGTGCAGGACGCCTCCACCTCTGGTTTCATCCCGTTTAAAGGGAGTTGAGACGCTGAGACGAGGCGGTTGAACTGTCCTGCAGGCATGTGGAGCAGAAAATATGCTTCTGAAAGCAGCATATTCTGAAAGACACTCCCGTGTTTCTCCAGCTGCACAGGGTGGAGGACATGGAGGACCGGCAGCAGGGGGTGAGGACGGGGGGGGGGGGGGGGTCATGATAAACCCCCTCGTCTCCAAGCAACTGGAAGGACGCGTGTGAAGACTTGCCAGTGGGAGTTCCGGCCTGCCGACTGAACAGCCAGGCTTCTCGGCCCGGCGTGAGCTGGAGGTGAGGAGCAACACCTACAACCAGCCACGCCCCCCCCCCCCCCCCCCCCCCCCCAACCGCTGCATCCGTCCCTCCGCCGGAGCGTCTCGGTTACGTAACGCAGGCAATCTGGGATTGCATCAGTGTTTGGACTCCGGCGCATCTATTTTTCAGAGCAAAGAGCTTATCCTTGTAGCTGCGCTCATTTCCATGTCCCCGCATGTCAGGAGGCATCAGAGAGAGGAGGCACGCACACACGCACACACACACACACACACACACGCACACACACACACACACTATCCCCTGTAATCGGCCTGCGTGCGTTCGAGCACAGAAAACGATTAGAAAGGACAAAAACAGAACTTTTCTTTGTCAAAGTCAATATTGTGTTAAAACCTTCAAATTGTTCAAAGGATCACAAAAGATCGTTGAACACCTTTTGTAAACGACACAATACTGCAGTAAAAAAAGAAAAAAAGAAAAGAATGTTAAAGCTTCACTGACGCGACTTTTGATTCCATGTTCTGTTGCTGTGTTTACTCTTTATTGTTTATTCATTGTTGTTTTTCACTTGTTTATTTACCGGTCTTGTTGTTATTGTTCAAGTACTGTTCATGTTATTGTCATCTATCTCACTTCCATGTTGTTTATCTTATTGTTTACTCGTGGTGTTGTTTAGTGATTCATGACATGGCAAATTGATGTTGTGGTTTTTTTTTTTTCCTTCTTCCTGTCGTTGATTATTCATGTTGTTGTTCTTTCATTGCTGTTGTTTATTCCCGCTGTAGATTATCTACGATGCTTCTTCTTTTTGTTTATTCATGGCGTTGCTTTTATTTTGTGAGGTGATGTTATTGATTATTCATAAAGAGGCGATTTTCTGCAGATCGCTGAGTCAAAATGATTCATCCTGAAACGCAGGATGCTTAAAATACAAAGTGAGAACATAAAATAGCATATATGACATTTCAATAGAATAAAAAGGTGTAAATCTGTCAGAGCTCTTTACACGTTCGAAAATAGTCACAACAATAAACATGAGAACCTTT